>NC_135803.1:17882203-18078056 GCF_964213995.1 Mustelus asterias
ATAATATTTTTCACTGTATACTAACACATGTGACAATAATAAATCGAATCAAATCAAATCATTTAGCACCTGCTATCTCTGGAGTGGGGCAAATTGAGTTGTTGATTGCACTAAAGGTACTAAACAAATGCAAGTTGTCTTTTCTTCCAGTGACAGCGTTATTTGAAGCAAAAGGGTTAATGACTGAATTAAAATAGCAAACTAAAGAACATTGCACGAATGCATTAAGCATTTTCCAATTGTATTTCTAAGCTACAGTTTATATAGGAAGCGTGTGAGTACAAAAAGAATTGAAAGGCTGCTGGTATCACTTCAAATCATAGAATCATAAAATCCCTACAATGCAGAAGAAGGCCATTCGACCCATCGAGCCTGCACTGACAACAACCCCACCCAGGCCCTATCCCCACATATTTACCCTGCTAGTCCCCCCGACACGAAGGGACAATTTAGCATGGCCAGTCAACCTAACCTGCAGATAAATGCACAATACTGCGGATGCTGGAATCTGAAACAAAAACAGAAAAATGCCGGAAAATCTCAGCAGGTCTGACAGCGTCTGTGGAGAGAGAGTAGAGCCAACATTTCGATTCTCGATGACCCTTCGTCGGAGGACACTAAAACTAACCTGCACATCTTTCGACTGTGGGAAGAAACCGGAGCACCCGGAGCAAACCCACACAGACACTGGGAGAACGTGCAAACTCCACACAGTCACCCGAGGCCGGAATTGAACCCAGGTCCCTGGCACTGTGAGGCAGCAGTGCTAACCACTGTGTCACCGTGCCGCCACATGTGGGCATTTGAGTGGTAACCTACTGCCACACACAGCCTGAAAAGTGGCAAATGTAGATCAGAAAATTGCACTTTGTGGGACAATTGCTCCATGTTATTTTGCTAGGAAAACAACAGAATTGTCAATTCTCTAATCATAATATATGCAATAAAATTCAATTTCTTTTACCATATTTCTCTGTTGGCTGTTTTGGAACACATGTTGCAGGTTTTTAAAAAAAACTTGAATAATTAAATCTGTAAATGTGTAGTATCTTCTTTAGATCATGAGAATATCGTCGAGTTGTCCATGACTATTTATGTGATTGTATGAAAGTTAACTAAGCATGCATTGTACCCAAAACACCTAACGCCCTTTAATTCCTTGCCAGTGGAGTTATTATTGTGATGTAGGAAACATGGCAGCCAATTTGGACACACAAATTTGCACAATCAACAATGTGATAATGACCAGATAATCTGTTTTAATGGTTTAGATTGAGGGATAAATTGGAGATAACTCCTGTCTCGGGATTTTTATGTTCAACTAACAAAGCATAAGGGGTTTCAGTTCAATGTCTGATCCAAATGATGCCATTTTTTTTGCTGTGCAACACTCCTTCAGTCCTGTAACGGAGAGTCCACATTTTCGTACTCAAATCTCTAGTCAGGATCTTGAACCCACAAACATCTCAATCAAAAGCAAGGTCGCTTATAAAAATCTTTATAGAACGATTCAGAGCAAAACGGCTGTGTGGAGTCTGCACATTCTCCCCGTGTCTGCGTGGGTTTCCTCCGGGTGCTCCGGCTTCCTCCCACAGTCCAAAGATGTGCGGGTTAGGTGGATTCACCATGCTCAATTGACCCTTAGTCTAAGGGGGAACTAGCTAGGTTATGAAGATAAGGCCTGGGTGGGATTGTGGTTGGTGCAGACTCAATGGGCCGAATGGCCTCCTTCTGCACTGTAGGGATTCTATGATTCTATGAAAACATGACCAAGAAATTGATAAAGCAAAATAAAATATCGCAGCAAAATAGTTAGAGGCATAAAAACACATTTTAAAAACTTCTATGTGTATTCGAAAAGGAAGATAATGGTAAAAATAAATGATTTCCCCTGAGAGGCATAAGCAGGAGAAATGATAACGTGGAGTAAAGAAATGGCAGAGGCATCAAACAAATAATTTGAGGGATTTTCTTTTTTGCAGGTTATTGTAAGCGGGTTCTACGGGTGATTGGCGGATACGTGTATGTATGTGTGAGTGTGTGTGTAGGAGGGGGGGGGGTGCGGGGTAGTAGGGGTTGGGGGGGGGGGCGGTGGTGGTGGTTTAGTGAGGGAGTGCCCAGAAAGTGATTTCGGCTCCAGACCAAGACTGAAGGAGAGCACAGAATCCTTCGTATCTGTCAGATGAGTAATTAAGTGGTTGAGGTTGTTAAGATGCCAATTATTAGGTGCTTAAACACTGAATCCTGAATTTCCCAACCAGGGAACATGTTTCCCAATCTGTCGGCAACTCATCAGGGTCAGTGAGACGAGTGAGCAGTGGGACGGGCTTCTTCGGTGAAACTGAAAAACTGTGAAGTCGCACTAAAGCAGGCAGGTGTGATTGGTCACAGTGGCTTGTGTGCAGAAGAGAGGACACAACTTTGTGGAGGGTGGACTGTGAGGCGTGGGAGCAGGACGGAAATATGCTGAGGTTGAGAGTGAGTGTCGGCATTTCTGATGGGTATACAAGGTGCTGCAGAGAGAGAAATAAGTGGAGTTGTAAGATATGTTGATCCGACTTATGCTCTGCAGGAGAATCCTGGGCAAGTCAGAGTGTGGAGCTGGGCACCTGAAATTATTATGACAATTATCTCCTATGCCACGAGATGGTAGGTCCTCTTGGTGCATTGTCACTGGTTTGGAGAGAGCAGTCTCTCCCACTGTAGATTTCCTCAGCCAATTGCAGACTCACTAGAGAGAGAACAGAGCCAATGTTTTGAGTCTGGATGACTCTCCTCTCTCCACAGATGCTGTCAGACCCGCTGAGATTTTCTAGCATTTTCTGTTTTGGTTTTAGATTCCAGCATCTGCAGTAAAATTTGCTTTGACCACATTCACCTGCTTGGGTGAAGAAGTTGATCTTTTCCTTTCACCCTTGGGACACTTCACATCATTGCATCCCCTCAGATCCCTCAGCAGGAGCTTCGGTGGCAGACATTGAGGGGCAGCTTTCCCAGGTTTCCTCACCAGTCCGATGGCTGCTCCAACCTGAAAAAAACCAAACGCTAGTGAATTTTCCTGAAACATGCTGTGGTCCCTTTTAATTGAAATAGTTCTTGTAATAGATGGACTTGTCATCATTTCAGGCACCTTATCACCTTTCCTTCCTAATCGGAGAGGAAGTCCGTAGGAGGGTGGTTAATTGGTTTGCTCTGGTAAAGAGCAACCACAAAGAGCACATGTCGAGGGATCAAGATCCAAACTGCTTCAGGTGATGTGTTAACTTTTAATTGCAATAGTTTCCCCAGTGCTATTTCTTTACAGTAAGCAGTCTCACAACACCAGGTTAAAGATCAACAGGTTTATTTGAAGTCATGAGCTTTCAGAGTGCTGCTCCTTCATCATGTGGTTGATAGAGGCGGGTTGCCTCACATCCTTTAAAATGTATCTGAATGAACATTTATAGAATCATAGAATCCTACAGTGCAGAAGGAGGCCATTTGGCCCATCGAGTCTGCACCGACCACAATCCCACTCAGGCCCTATCCCCATAACCCCAAACACTTACCCGAACTAGTCCCCTGATACTAAGGGGCAACTTAGCATGGCCAATTTACCGTATAAAGGAGCAGCGTTCCAAAAGCTCGTGATTCCAAATAAATCTGTTGGAATTTAACCTGGTGTTGTGAGACTTCTTACTGTGCCCACCCGAGTCCAACACCGGCATCTCCACATCATATTTCTTTACTGACACCAATATCTTTAAGTTTGTCATTCTCGCCAGCTCATTTTTTGTGTTTACCATGAAGACAGATACAATGGGACAGAATCTTGCCAACTTAGTTCCTGCCGCAACAGGGGCACAATTGTTGATTCAGAAGGACGGGAAACGTTAATTCTGTTTCTCTCTCCTCAGATGCTGCCAGACCTGCTGAGTTTTTCCAGCATTTTCTGTTCTTGTTTTAGATTTCCAGCATCTGTAGTGTTTAGCTTTTATTATAGTAAAATTCAACCCATTTCCCTTCCAATTGCCTTAAATAAATGATGAATTGTCAGCAAGCAGACTTCCAATTCCCGCATGTGCCAGCCAACCAAAATATCATGTGAGTGTGCATAATGATGTTGGGACACGCACCGGTGTTGTTTCGTGTCTTTTCGACAGCACACCCGAAAATAACGCTTAAAATTCTGGCCATAGGATTTTAAAAGAAATATCTACTGTGATAATGGATGCGGTGGTTTTAGTATTCAAGAATTCCCTACATTCTAGAATGGCCCTGTAGATTGGAAACTGGTGAACATGTTATTCAAGAAATGAGGGAGAGAGAAAATATTATTAGCCAGTTAGCCTGACATCAATCAGAGGGAAAATGTTAGGATTTATTATGAATGATATGGTAACAGGGCACTTGGAAAACCATTTGATGAGGCAATGTCAACACAGATGTATGAAAGGGAAATGTTGTCTGCCAAATCTACCAAATCTGTTCTTTGAGGATGTAGCTAGTAAGATGGATCAGGGAGAATCAGTAGATCATGGAATCATGGAACCATACAGTGCAGAAGAGGCCCTTAGGCCTAAGGAGTCTGCACCAAGACATTAGAAACGACCCAACTCCCACCTAATCCCATCTGCCAGCACTTGGCCCATAGCCCTGAATGTTATGATGTGCCAAGTGTTCATCCAGATACTTTTTAAGGATGTGAGGGCAACCTGCCTCCACCAACCTCCCAGGCAGCACATTCCACACTACCACTACCCTCTAGATAAAAATGTTTTTCCTCACATCCCCCTAAATCTTCTGCCCCTCATGTTGAACCTATGTCCCCTTGTAATTGACCCTGCAACTAAGGGGAACAGCTGCTCCCTATCCACTCTGTCCATGTCTCTCACAATCTTGTACACCTCGATCAGGTTGCCCCTCAATCTTCTCTGCTCCTACAAAAACAACTCAAGCCTACGCAACCTCTCTTCATAACTTAAATTTTCCATCCCAGGCAGCATTCCGGTGAATCTCCTCTGCACCCCCTCGGTGCAATCACATCCTTCCGATAATGTGGCAACCAGAACTACACACAGTACTCCAGCTGTGGCCTCACCAAAGTTGCATACAACTCCAAAATGACTTCTTTGCTTTTGTAAGCTATGCCTCGATTGATAAAGACAGGTGTCCCATATGTCTTTTTCATCACCCTACTAACATGTCCTTCTGCCTTCAGAGATCTGTGGACAAACACGCCTAGGTAATGGCATGTTTATACTTACTGATTTAAGTGGATCTTGGCCTGAATGCTTTGGCCATTCACACCCTGCCACTGCTGCAAATGAGGATGGAGAATTTGGTGCTCAACCAAATCTTGGTTCACTGCAGCAGGACTGGAGAATCCCATTGGCATGAACGGCCGGAGAACTCCAGCCCTTCGTTTTTGGATTTTCAAAATGCATTCCATAAATTGCCGGACAAGAGGTTATAACAGAAAATTGGGGCTTATGGAATTAAGGATAAAATATAGTCATGGGTTGTGGATTACCTAATGGACAAAGAACTGACAGTAGGAATAAATAGGCTATTTTTGGGTTGATTGGTTGCAACTGGCAAGTTACCATAAGGGTCAGTGCAAGGGCCTAAGCTATTTATAATCTATATCAATGGTTTAGATAAGGGAATCGAGTGTATTGCCTCCAGGTTTTCTAACGATACAAAGTTGGGTAGGAAAGAAAGATTCAAGGAAGGTGCAAAAAGAGATCAAAAGTCAGGCTAAGTGAGTGGGCAAGAATGTGCCAGATGGGACATAAATGTGGAGAAATGTGAAGGGAAATGGGAGGAAAAATATAAAAGTAGATTTATTTTTAAATGATGGGAGATTGCAAAATGTTAATATTCAGAAGGACCTGGCTAGCCTGTACACATATCTTAAGAAATTAGTATGCAGATACAGCATGTAATTTGGATGGCAAATGGTATGTTGGCATTTATTACTAAGGGATTGGAAGAGAAGAGGAACAAGGCCTCACATCAATTTAGTAGGGCCTTGGTGAGACCACACCCAAAATACTGTCTATAGTCCTGCTCCAATTTTTAAGTTCTTATGTTCTAAATTATATTCGATGTTAAAATCATATTTTTTCAATCTTCTCTGGCTACAGGCATGGTGTGGGATGACTGGAGGAATACTAATGTTGAACTGTTGTTTAAAAAGGGAGAAAGGGATAGATAATTATAGGCTGAACAGCCTAAACTTGGTGGTGAGTAAATCATTGGAAAAAAAAGTGCTGAGACAGTATAAGTCGTAATTTAGAACCAAAGATATTCGGCACAGATTTTTTGGGGCAGCAGGGTGGCACAATGGTTAGCACTTGTGCCTCACAGAGCCAGGGACCTGGCCTTGGGTGACTGTCTGTGTGGAGTTTGCACATTCTTCCTGTGTATCTCGTTTTCCTCCCACAAGATGTCCAGGTTAGATGGATTAGCCATGGCCAGGCAGTGGCCTGGCAATGACCCCGGCATTGCCCATGGCACAGGTTAGCATTGGCAGCACCAATCTGTCTGTGCCAAGTTGTGCCAGGGTCCAGTGGCAGAGTTGGACTCCAGTGGAAGCCTCATGGGGTGGGGGGGTTGGACGATTCATTTGTACGTGGTGAAGTGGGGATGCCGGCAATGGCTGTTTGTGTGTGTGGGGGAGGAGGCAGGGGGTGGGGTGAAGGGGGGTTGTGGAAGGGAGTTGGCGAGGTAGGGTGTCCGATGTTCACGGGGTAGGGTGCCGGCACTGACTATTGGGGGGGGAGAAGTGCCAACTCCAATCAAAGGAGTGAAGGGAGTAAATGCGAACTCCAATCAGGATGGGAGCTGGGGGTGGAGGCCCCTGAGACTTCTGTGGTGGGCTGGAAGGGTGAGGGAGGATCTTTCATGTTCTGATCGGAGTGCCCTTTAAACAGGGCACTTTTGATCTTGGTACAGCTGGGATTTTCCGACCATGTTGAAACCAGCCCCCCTCCCTCCCCACGCCCACCCACCCCCCCCACGCCCACCCACCCCCCCCCCACGCCCGCCCACCCCACCCCCCCCTCCCCCCCCCTGCTGCCATTCCCCGCATGACAGCTTGAAATTCACCCAGCTGTTTTTTTTTGTGGCAAAGTATGATAAGATCTGGAGAGAAAACCAACCTGTTTCTCTGGAGAGAATCATGGTATTTTTCTAGCCAGCACCATCATTCTGCCAAATTCTGGTAGGATGCCTCCAATAAATGCTGGAATACTGATTGGAATTCTCTGGCCATTCACGCCCCGCCACCATTACCAGCGAGAATGGAGAATTTGGCATTCAGCTAAATTTCTGTTCACTGCGGTGGGACCAGGGAAACCCAGCTGCAGGCGGGGTTGGAGAATCCAACCCACTGCGAAGGGTCGAGCAGAGGGCACAGGCACATCTACAGATCCCTGGAGTTAGCAAGACAGGTGATTAAGAAGCCACATGGGATGTTTTCCTTTGTTCGCTGAGGCACAAAACACAAGAGCAAGGTGGTTATGCTGGAACTGTCTAAAACATCAGTTGGGCCACATACAATTCTATTCACCACATTACAGGAAGGATGTGATCATGCTGGAGAGGAGGAGAGTTACAAGGATGCTGCCAGGAATGAAGAATTTTAGATATGAGGAAAGATAGGGATGTTTCCTTTGGAACAGGGGAGGCTGAAGGGAGATTTAATTAAAGTGCTTAACATCAAGAGGGGCCTAGATAGGGTGGATCGGATATTCATGATATTCCCTTGGCAGAGAGAGGTCGATAACCATAGGGCATAGATTTAAAATAACTACTTGAGAGGGGAGGTTAAAAAGAAGGCTTTTCATTTGGAGGGTTTGGAGGAATCCACTGTCTGAAGGAACGGTAGAGGCAGAAACATTAATTTAAAAAATACTTGGAAACGTATTTACCCGGCCATGGAACAAAAGCTGAAGCAATGGGATTAGGCTGAATATCTCCTTATCTGGCGGCATGGACATGATGGAATTTTTGGCTGTTGTCTGTGCCACATTTTTTTTATATGTTTCATGGCATTCTAGTGGCATTCTTAATTTTCCACTGTTAATGACAGGATTACAACCTAATTTTGCTGCAAAACATGATTTTTTAAAAATTCATTCATGGGATATGGGCGTCGCTGGCTGGGCCGGCATTTATTACCCATCCCCAATTGTCCTTGAACTGAGTGGCTTGCTCGGCCATTTCAGAGGGCAATTGAGAGTCAACTACGTTGCTGTGGCTCTGGAGTCACATGTCGGCCATATGTAACACACTCCATTATAATTATTCTTTAAAATACACGTGAAAATATTGCAGGCTACATAACAGGTTAGGCATTCCTTTAACAGGTATTCCTTGTCATTTTAAAAATTCAAATTACGCACTGAATATGGTACTCGTAGATGGATACCTAGTAGTTAGTAGCACTGGAAAGGCATTAAGTTAAGTTGCATTGGGGGTGGTCTTGGATTTGGGAGCACAGGGAGGAGGTTCAAGCCCCAGAATTTTGAACACATCCATGTTTGCATGATAAAAAGGGTGGTGGACAGAAGTATCAATCCAGATTGGTGAGGCCCAAGATGTAATCAACTTTGAGCACTGGGCCTAATTATCATTGAGTTCAACCAAATTTCTAGGCTCTGGAATTTAATTATTCCAGTACTTCCCTTGTTGGTCATTTATCAATGTACTCAAATTGACTTTTAGGACTGAGATGAGGGGAAATTTCTTCATCCAGAGAGTGGTAGGTCAGTGGAAATTGCTACTACAGAAAGCAGTTGAGGCCAAAATGTTGTATGTTTCCAAGAAGGAGTTAGATCTAGCTCTTGGGGCGAAGGGGATCAAAGATGGTGCGGGAAGGCGGGATCTGCCATGATCATAATGAATGATGGAATAGCCTAGAAGGGCTGAATGGCCTACTCCTGCTCCTATTTTCTGTATCTATGAAAGCCTTTGCATAGATGGAAAGTGGCACCTGTGTGAATTCTTTAAATGCCATATGTGCCCGGGACCCACTCAGGGCTTGAAATTCAACTCCAATGCAAACCTTGAATTGGCTAGAGTTGCAGGAAGAGCGGTTTGACTCTCACTTGGGTATGGGCTTCGCACACACTGACTCTCCCGAGAGGTTCCATGCACACTGACTCCCAGTGAGATATATGTTCCATATCCAGTGGATGGAATCTTGTTGAGGCATCAGTGGGGTCTTGACTTGGACTGGAGGAGCTGGTAAAAGATCCATGCTGCCTTTTTGGGAAGGCCCACCAAAGTGCGTACCAATCAAGCAGTGGTGAGGGAAGTGGTGGGCCTTCCCCTAGAATCAAGACTCCTGGAACGGAGGTCTCACCACCGAGAGCTGCCAACCTCCAGTACTCAGCAGTGCCACAGAAAAGTTTGTGGCAACTGCCGAAAAGACAGGCACCAGAGTCCTAAGATCAGAGAGCTCACCAGGCCAAAGGTAAGTAGTGTGGGAGTGCGGGGAGTTTTCCAAGATGGGGGTGTAACAGGCAGAGGGATGTAAGGGGTTGGCAGCAAGGGCAGGAGTGTGTCTCTCAGTGGGGACCCCTTTTGTTTGTTGAGACCCTCAGTCAAGCTCTGTGTGCCTTTGATTGAGGGATACACTCCCACCAGAGCTGACAAGCAGCTTGCACAGTTTTAACTCTTGTGCACACCACATTTTGACAGGCCCACCTGCTGCTGGGTTAATACCAGCGCTGCCAAGTGTGGCCTTAAGAGGTCATTAATTGCCCACTGAAGAGCCTTAATTGGCACCAGGGTAGGAAGGTCGATCCTGGGCCTTTCCACCCCTAAATTAATTCTGGCAGAGGCGGGAAGCCTGTGGGGTTCAGGTATGCCACCATTGCACCCAATTAAATGCCCTTCACACTTCCAAACTTGCCACCAGAGAGAACAGTGGAGTCTGCCCTCTGACTCTTACTGGGGTATGGGCCCCACAAACACTTGCCACGATTTTGCTCTCGCGTTCACCACATGTGCAAATAGTGATGTAGGTGTCTGGAAATCCCCCTTCACCAATGTGCTTTTTAAAAACAGGAAGGCTCACCAGGAGGCTCATCGCCTGGTCTCAAGGGCATTGGTATGAGGGAAGGTTGAATAAACTCGGATTGTTTCCACTGGAAAGACGGAGGCTGAGGGGAGAACTGATGGACGGCTACAAAATTATGAGAGGCATTGACAGGGTGGATAGTCAGAAGCTTTTACCCATCATGATCGGCATGGGCTTGGAGGGCTGAAGGGCCTGTTTTTGTGCTGTACTTTTCTTTGTTCTTTGTCTTTTTTCTAAAAGCTGTCTGTGCAGCCAGCAAACTGCACGCCGGTTTTCTCGCTTCAGTCAGTACTCTATGCAAAGACTGGAACATTCCACCCACTGACACTCACTGAGGTATGGGTTCCATAAGCTCTCTCACACTGGGCTATGGGTTGCAGACACAGTCTCTCTCACTGAGATCTCGCTTCCACAGGCATTTGGGGCACAGGTCTTACCATGAAGAACAGCCAGCACAGGGGAACAAAGCGGGTGGAGGTGTGGGGTTCGGGTAGGGATGTGGGAGTGCAGTTCACACTGCTGGCCTGAATCAGCGGCAGTGGGGGGGAAGGTCCAGCAAGCGTCCCCGCTCTGGCAGCTGGTGGTGGGCTCAATTCAGTGGCATCAGCTGCAATAAAAGGTGCTCAAGTGGCATCAGAAGTGATCATCAGGCATCAGAAACAATCATCAAACATGATCATCAAACATCAGAAGTTATCATCAGGATCATTAGACCTCACCCCACACACAATCACCCAAGCCCTCTCTCCCATTCCCACTCAGCCCAAACTCATTTACTCACTCCCCCTCCCCCATCCTCACATACTCATTCATGTCCTTCCATCTCCAAATACTCGTTTATGCTCTCCTATCCCCATTCTCTCACTCATGCGTGCCCATCCCCACTCAGCCTCCACCCACTCACCCATCTCCTCTTTCCTCTCCACCCTCCCACCAACTGGATTATGCCACCTTGCTCACTCCCTGCCTGCTGCCACTGAATTGAGCCCACCACCAGCTGCCAGATCCTTGCTGGACCTTCCCCCACCACCACTGATGGCAATAGGGTGCTTTTGATGACTGATGGAAAAACACATTCCAAATTACACCCTTGACATCAAATTATGCCAAATAATTGCTGATTGCTTTTGAGTGCATTTGAATGCAAATGATGTCAACATTTTCTGGTAGGGATATAAGACCAGAATTAATTTGCATGACAGCAGGTGTTTCTTTTCCCTATGAATCTTGGGCCTGTGTAACAAGTAGCTATTTCGGGCCGTGAACACCAGTTTGCTGCATTCTTTCTAGCCTGTTTCTGCAGGAGCGAATAATATATATACATAAGGTGGTACTAGATAACAACAATCAGGCCCAGTCTAGTCTCCTGGACTAGTTTTGATTGCAGTGAGAGAATAATTTTAACATTTTTCTTCCCCTAAATAGGTCTGGGATTTATCTCGGATTTCTTTTGCCCCTCCCAAGCCTTTGGGTGAGGTGTGAATGTATTGAGGTCACTAGGCATTGATGCGTGAGACTGGCTGGGTGGACAGAGGAATCTCTTTCACTTTTTTTTATTCATTCATGGCATATGGGCATCGCTAGCTGGCCAGCATTTATTGCCTATCTATAGTTGCCCTTGAGAAGGTGCTGATGAGCTGCCTTCTTGAATTGTTGCAGTCCATGTGCTTGTCATTGTTCATAATTTTACAAGTATAATGACGAATGATGTTGTAAATGTGATAGCCTAAGTTAAGCCTTTTAATACACCAGACCTAACTTTCCACAAAACCTCTTATTCTCTCTTCAGCAATACTGTAATCAGCTCAATTAAGAGCTAAAAACAGCAGCCGACTTAATGAGTCCCCAACTAAAGTGGAATATTGTGTGGCAATTTCTTGGCAGTGATTTGCTTAACTCATGATTTTTTGGCATGCTTTGTTCATGGGCAATGTTCTTCACTGCCATTGCCTGCTTGAAGAATTTAAGCTTTACTATAAGCCTCATATTTGATTGAATTTATGTGGTGTAGTTGTATTTTTCCCTTTCCCTGATCTGCATTTTGTTGTTTCAGAATCCATATATTGTAGCTTCATGTTTATACTTGAAGGCTTTCACTTATTACTGGCGTTTTCAAAACCATTTACTGAAGTGTCTTCATATCCAATGACATTTTCCACCAT
Organism: Mustelus asterias; assembly: GCF_964213995.1. NCBI lineage: Eukaryota > Metazoa > Chordata > Chondrichthyes > Carcharhiniformes > Triakidae > Mustelus > Mustelus asterias. Next base: position 17,894,438 of record NC_135803.1, read on the forward strand.
ATGAAGATCACCATACCCCGTTAAGTTAATGTTCCTCCAGTTTATTCTACCCCTGTTCCTTTGGCAGAAGCTTCACATTGATACACCAGGCAATGTTTCCCTCTTGTTTGCTGAATTTTAATCATCCTTTTTCTATTAGTTTCTTTTAAATGAACACAGAATGAAATAGCATGCATGCATGCACAGTCAGGCTATTTTATGCAATGGAATTTCATTGGCAGAAATGACAAAATAAAATCAGCCAAACATGTGTTTCCAATAATTCTTCAATATTTCTCACTAGCAAATGCATCACCTCCACAAAATGATGAAGCTTGTGGGTCTCAGTGTGGAGTGTGCAATAATTTTGTAAAATGGCTGTCATAATCAGGACATAAAGCTTTCACAGTTCAATTTTGATTGTCCTGTGCATCATATTGCAGAATTATTGTGGTCATGTAGGAACAGCTCCCAACAAGGCAAGCTGCATGGGTGTACACATACAGCATCTATTCACCAGTGAGACGCTTGCTGAGAAGTCCGGAGCGCAAAGGTTAACAAAGATTATTACCATTAGATAGGAGAAGTGAATGATCATAAGCTACGAAGTAAAGCAAGGGGCAAAAATTATTATTTGTAAACGGAAAGGCCAGCAAGGACGCAGCAAAGGCCACAGTACAAGTGAAAGCAGTGCTGCCTCACAGTGCCAGGGACCTGGGTTCGATTCCTGGCTCGGGTCACTGTCTGTGCGGAGTCTGAACATTCTCCACATGTCTGTGTGGGCTTCCTCCAGGTGCTCCCGTTTCCTCCCACAGTCCAAAGATGTGCAGGTTAGTTGTGTTGATCATGCTAAATTCTACCTTAGTATATCTGTACAGACATCGGAGTATGGTGACTAACGCATTTTCACAGTAACTTCATTGCAGTGTTAATATTATAAAAATATATGCTATTAAAAATCTTCTGCAATAGTTAATTTGCAGTGTATGTTGATGATGGCAATTGGGGATGTAAGCCTACTTGTGACACTAATAATTATACTTTAAACTTTTAAAAAAGCAGTAGGCTTACTTAGACTATATGTCACAAATAAATATTTTTTGAAGATATATCCACTATGCACTCTACTGAGTGCTGTCTCCACTTGTTGTTACTTAGTCATCGCCAAAGCTACAACTTAAGCCGTTACACAGACCTCTAGTTCGTTCACTGCCCCAGAATCCAATGGTAACAGAGAACTCTTCACTGGCACTGACATCCCTAAGGGGGAGGCAGAAGACGATGACCTAGAGGTATTATTGCGAGACTATTAATCCAGAAACTCAGCTAATGTTCTGGGGACCCAGGTTCGAATCCCACCATGGCAGACATTGGAATTTGAATTCAATAAAAAATATCTGGAATTAAGAATCTACCAATGACCATGAAATCATTGTCAATTGTTGGAAAAACCCATCTGGTTCACCAATGTCCTTTAGAGAAGGAAATTTGCCATCCTTACCTGGTCTGGCCAACATGTGACTCCAGAGCCACAGCAATGTGGTTGAGTCTCAACTGCCCTCCAAGGGATGGGCAACTCTCCCATTTTAAGCCAGAATGTGTGAATATGAACAACAGTGTTGCAAGAAGCATCCACTCAAGAGAAGCCTTCCTACCTGGCAAATCCAGCTAATTTATTCATTTTGCTAAAACCTGAACAAATACCCACATTGATCCACGTTCCAGCTATGTTATCAGGTCATCTGCACAGCTTGCCAGTCAGTGTGCTTTTTTTTTAGCTAGGGCAATATTTGGTAAAATGACACAATCAAGTTAGCAGATGCCCCTGTCCGTGAATCGAAAGGACTCAGTCCAGACCCAGCACCTCTCTGGAGATTGGTTCCCTGAGTGAGATGAGACATACTGTCCTCCGTGTGGCTGAAAACAAACTCCACTGGTGAGGTCTAAGCCAGGTCCAGACCCTTGAAGAAAGTAACTTTTTTCTCATAAAGTCTGATCCAAACTTTCACACGCAGGATCAAAGGATACATGGTTGGAGTCTGGGGGGAGGGGGCGGGGGGGGGCTGGACAAAACTCTGTTCCTCCCTCATGGCATGTCAACACTGGATCATTTAACTTCCTGATGCAAGTAGGGCTACCGGAGGTGCTCCCATTGTGGCACATGCACCAGTCTGGCTTATACAAATTAGATACATTTCCACTGGCCCTGCAAACTCTGATAGGGTCAGGGTGAAAGGGCATTGCAACCTGAGAATTTTTGTTACCAGTGAATATATATTCCACATGCACTGAATGAAATTAATTGACTTTTAGCGTGGGATTTTAGCTCATTCAAAATCCATCCATTCTCACAAGAGTTAAAATCAAGCCCTTACTATCTATTGCACTCTGTCATTCTTTTATTGTGCCAAACATACTGCTGTTAATAAAAACTAAATAGCTAAAGCTAAAGCAATTAGCAGTTCTCCAATTGCAAATATGCCAAATGAAAAGTAAAGTGGCCAATTACAGAGGCCATTAGTAAAGAAACAGTCAATGAGTCTCTTGCACCTGTCACCCGAGCTGCAGTGGCTGGTCTGTTCCTGTAGATACAGTCAGGTTTATTTTAAGCCTTGCCTGAATGCCTAAGCATCTAAATTGTTATTTTTGCTGACCTGCTCATTGAAGGTTCTGCATGGCCCATGTCCCGTGCTGTGTCTGTTCTGCATAATCTGTAACTTTGAGGACTTGACTGTCCATCCTTCCTTCTCTTCAAAGACCTGAACTGTTTTTGGTTGTATCAGGATGAACCTCAGACAAGACCTGTACCTCAGTAATCAACATTGTTTTCTGGTAGTCAAATACAAATTGTATTTCGATGGAACCACGTTTCCTATTTCCAAAGGACTGTTAACATGCACATCAATGTAGCAGTGAAAGCATCTTCCTGGTTGTATCACAGCTTGGTGTGGCTCCTGCTCTGTCCAAGACCACAAGAAACTACAAAGTGTCGTAAGCGAAGCCCAGTCCATCACGCAAACCAGCCTCCCATCCATTGACTCTGTCTACACTTCCCGCTGCCTCGGAAAAGCAGCCAGCATAATCAAGGACCCCATACACTCCAGACATACTCTCTCCAACCTTCTTCCATCGGGAAAAAGATACAAAAGTCTGAGGTCACGTGCCAACCGACTTAAAAATAGCTTCTTCCCTGCTGCCATCAGACTTTCGAATGGACCTACCTCATATTAAGTTGATCTTTCTCTACACCCTATCTATGTCTCTCCTTTCATAGAATCCTGACAGTACAGAAGGAGGCCTTTCAGCATATCGAACCTGCACTGTCAACAATCCCACCCTATTCCATAAATTTACCCTGCTAATTCCCACGAAACTATGGTCAATTTAACCTGGCCAATCAACCTAACCCGCACATCTTTGGACTGTGGAAGGAAGCCAGCGCACCCGAAGGAAACCCACGCAGACACGTGGAGAACATGCAGACTCCACATAGACAGTGACCCAAGCTGGGAATCGAACCCGAGTCCCTGGTGCTGGGAGGCAGCAGTGCTAACCACTGTGCCACTATGCCGTCCCTTCTCTATGTACAATATGCTTTGTCTGTATAGCGTGCAAGACACAATACTTTTCATTGTACACTAATACATGTGAAAATAATGAATCAAATCAAATCAAAAGATATGTGTACATCACTAATATCTAGTAACTGGAGAGATTAATTATTATAAATAAAATATAACTGCCTCTGCTAACAGAATAAAGGGTATGTGAGTGGGCAGGTGGCAAACAGGGTATCAGTAATTTCCTTATGAAGTAACTTGGAAAAACTATTGAAGCCTATGATGTCCCTGATGACACAGATGTTGAGAAAGAGGTCTCACAACACCAGATTAAAGTCCAACAGGTTCATTTGATATCGCAAGTTTTTGGAACGCTGCTCCTTCATCAGGTGAGTGGAGAGTTGGATTCACAAACACGGCATACATAGATAGAGCCCCAATTGCAAGATAATGGTTGGAGTGCGAGTCTTTACAGGTAATCAAGTCTTAACAGGTATAGACAATGCGATTGGAGAGAGGGATAATCATAGGTTAAAGAGGTGTGAGTTGTCTCAAGCCAGGACAAGGGAAACACTTCAGCAGTCATGGACATTCAGCCTCTGATCTCCAGAAAAGCATTTTCCAAGGTGGCCTTCAAGACACACGACAACACAGAATCGCAGGGCAGAAACGAATAGCCAAGTTCCACATGCATGAGATGGCCTCAACTGGGATCTTGGGTTCATGTCACACTACATGTAACCCCCACCATTTGGCCTGGGCTTGCAAAATCCTACTAACTGTCCTGACTTGAGACAATTCACACCTCTTTAATCTGTGACTATCCCTCTCTCCACTCGCATTGTCGTTACCTGTAAATACTTAATTACCTGTAAAGACTCACATTCCAACCATTATCTTGCAATTGGGGCTCTGTCTATATATGTCATGTTTGTGAAACCAACTCTCGACTCACCTGATGAAGGAGTAGCGCTCCGAAAGCTCGTGATAGCAAATAAACCTGTTGGACTTTAACCTGGTATTGTGAGACTTCTTACTGTGCCCACCCCAGTCCAATGCCAGCGTCTCCACATCACAAATGTTGAAGATAGCAGTAAACCTTGCTGAGTGTGGTAGCATAGTGTGGATGGTTCTCCTATCACATGAGATCTATAAGGCTATATCACATACCTCATTCACAGATTCCCTGATGAATATAAGCCTAATCATGTACTACTTTCTTTCACCGTGCCTAGGTAGCTAACACTATTTTGATAACTTGTTTTGTTAATCACATGTGTCCAATGCTTTCTTCCCTCCCTTTCATTCTCCAAAGAGATAGTCCGGAATGGTCACGACACTCATGCTATGCATTTCCAGTCTATCTTCAGCTGATAACAAAGAACAAAGAGAAGAACAAAGAAAAAAGAAAATTACAGCACAGGAACAGGTTCTTCGGCCCTCTAAGCCTGCATTGATCATGCTGCCTGAGTGGACTAAAACCTCCTACCCTTCCAGTATCCCTCTATTCCCATCCTATTCATGTATTTGTCAAGACGCCCCTTAAAAGTCACTATCGTACCTGCTTCCACTACCTCCCCCGGCAGCGAGTTCCAGGCACCCACCACCCTCTGTGTAAAAAACTTGCCTTGTACAAATCCTTTAAGCCTTGCCCCTCGCACCTTAAACCTATGCTCCCTAGTAATTGATTCTTCCACCCTGGGAAAAAACTTCTGACTATCCATTCTGTCCATGCCCCTCATAATATTACAGACTTCTATCAGGTTGCACCTCAACCTCTGTCGTTCTAGTGAGAACAAACCAAGTTTCTCCAACCTCGCCTCATAGCTAATGCCCTCCATATCAGGCAACATCATGGTAAATCTTTTCTGTACCCTCTCCAAAGCCTCCACATCCTTCTGGTAGTGTGGCGACCAGAATTGAACACTATATTCCAAGTGCAGCCGAACGAAGGTTCTATAAAGCTGCAACATGACTTGCCAATTTTTAATCTCAATGCCCCGGCCAATGAAGGCAAGCATGCCATATGCCTTCTTGACTACCTTCTCCACCTGCATTGCCACTTTTAATGACCTATGTACCTGTACACCCAGATCTCTCTGCCTATCAATACTCTTAAGGATTCTGCCATTTACTGTATAGTTCCAATCTGTTTTAGACCTTCCAAAATGCATTACCTCACATTTGTCCGGATCAAACTCCATCTGCCATCTCTCCGCCCAAGTCTCCAACTGATCTATATCCTGCTGTATCCGCTGATGGTCCTCATTGCTATCCGCAAATCCACCAACCTTTGTATTGTCCGCAAACTTACAAATCAAATCAGTTATATTTTCCTCCAAATCATTTATGTATATTACAAACAGCAAAGGTCCCAGCACTGATCCCTGAGGAATGCCACTTGTCACAGCCTCCATTCAGAAATGCATCCTTCCATTGCTACCCTCTGTCTTCTTTGATCGAGCCAGTTTTGTATCCACCTTGCCAGCTTACCTCTGATCCCATGCAACTTCACCTTCTTGAGCTCCGAAAGCTTATGTGGCTTTTGCTACCAAATAAACCTGTTGGACTTTAACCTGGTGTTGTTAAATTTCTTACTGTGTTTACCCCAGTCCAACGCCGGCATCTCCACATCATGACCTCCCCTGTAGCCAATGAGGATACAAAAATTTCTCTCAAGGCCCCAGCAATTTCCTCCCTTGCCTCTCTCAGTATTCTGGGATATATCCCATCAGGCCCAGGGGACTTGTCTACCTTAATGTTTCTCAAGAACCCCAATATCTCCTCCTTTTTGATCTCAACATGACTCAAACTATCTACACACCCTTTCCCAGACTCATCATCCACCAAGTCCTTCTCATTGGTGAATACTGACACAAAGTACTCAGCTAATATCTCGCCCATTTCCTCTGGCTGCACGGATAGATTCCCTCCCCTGTCCTTGAGTGGACCAACCCTCTCCCTGGCTACCCTCTTGCTCTTTATATATGTATAAAAAGCCTTGGGATTTTCCTTAATCCTGCTGGCCAATGCTTTTTTGTGACCCCTTTTGCCCTCCTTACTCCTTGCTTAAGTTTCTTTCTACTTTCCGTGTATTCCACACTTGCTTCATGTGTCCCCAGCCTCCTAGCCATGATAAATGCTTCCTTTTTCTCTTTGACGAGGCTCACAATATCTCTCGTTATCCAAGGTTCCCAAAACTTGCCAAACTGATGAATAACATGCGCAAAAATAAATTGACTAAGCACTTTCTCTTCATGTTTTACTCTACTCATGAAAATCTGGGTGACTGGACATGAGCAAAGTCTGAACAAGTTTATTTTCACCAATTGCCAATAACCCATTTTTAAATCTCAAAATTCCTCTGGAAATCACTGGACAAATAGTCCATTACTGCATTATACCAGTCGTGCGCCACTATTAATTCATTCTTTTTGTGCAAATTATTGAACAAAGGAAAATATTATGGCTCCTGATTACTTCACATATGCAACTTACTTGTAAAACACTGTTACCTACTCCTTTTTCATAGAATCCCTATGGTGCAGAAGAAGGGCATTTGGACAACAAGTCTGCATCGACTCTCTGAAAGAGTATCGAACCCAAGCACACCCTATCCCCATAATCCTGCATATTTACCATCGCTAAATGTACCTAACCTACATATCTTTGGACACTAAGCGGCAATTTAGCATGGTCAATCCCCCTAACCTGCACATCGTTGGACTGTGGAAGGAAACCGGTGCACCCGGAGGAAACCCACGCAGACACGGGGGAGAACGAACAAACTCCACGCAGACAGTCACCCAAGGCCGAGTCGAACCCAGGTCCCTGGTGCTGTGAGGCACCAGTGCTAACCACTGTACCACCATGCTGTCCACATTTTTGGGAAATTAATTTCAATGGATGAAAAAACATGGGCTGTTAAAGTGCAATCTTCTGTTGCATGCTCCTGGAAAATCTTCTGAAAGTACAAACTTACGTCTTTGTGCTTCAAGCTTCAATGGAGTCTGACCTGTGCATGGTACAGAAATATTATTGTCTTCAAAAGACTTTGTTCCAAAGAATATAAATTGAGATTTAAATCTAACACTATAGCAAAAGAAAATACGGTCCAAAATTTTGGTTTTCAGCAGATAAAATGTCAGCTGCAACATCAACTTTCCCTGGTTGCCAAATATATCATCATTATAGCAGAGTTTTTGAAACAGGCTGCTCCATGCTTTGCCAGGACTTAAGTTTGCCTGAAGAATTTCCTTTAAAGTGATAACACTCCTTTAACGTGTGAGTGTCTGATTTATTTTCCAAATGTTCACTGTGCTTTTGTTCCTCTTTTCCCTGAGTACATCATATTCATTTCTGCGCCAAAGTGGGATAGCTGCAGTAAAATCTAAAAAATTTAATCTCACACAGTAAATAGCGCATTTCCGTCTCACTATTTACCTTCCTACTTTCATTTTGAGCTATCAACCGGTTCCTCGAACATGAACCAAAAGGAATTAATCCTAAAAAGCAAAGAGTAATTTTTTTTTTTTGCTAGTGTCAGCTTGGCTTAGTTTGTATTCCCCCCGCCCCCCCCCCCCCCCCCCCCCCCCCCCGCCACACCCCAAGTCAAAATGTTATGTGGTGGAGTTCCACATAGAACTGAAAGAAATAGGGAATAATTCACCAGCACTTGTGGTCAATGTAACATGTTGCTGACGATGGCAGTGGGAACTGTTTCCACTGGCAGAGAGTTGGTAATCAGAAGACCATGAAATTAAAATAATTCGCCAAACAAATCCAAGAGTAAATGAGGAAATTTTTTTTTAGGTTGCGATCTTAGACGTGCTGCCTGAAAATGCAGCGAAAGCAGATTCAACAGAAACCATCAAAAGGGAATTGGATACACATGTGAAAAAGAAAAAAGAATTGCTCAGTGTGGGGGAACAAAAAGTCAAAGGCAACTCATTGGGTAGCTCTTTGAAAAGACACCACAATGGACCAAATGGCCACCTTCTGTGCTGGATAGGCCAGTGAAACTAAAGCTAGGGCCTAGAAATTCTGATTTGGGTGACTAGCAGCAATTTTGGTGGGACATTGGGGGGCACACATTGAAAGAGAGAAATATCACTGTTGCAGGCCTGAGGCACCGGTACCAATAGCCTGTGGCCAGATGTTGCTTTACCAGCTGAGGTAAAATTCAAACTTTTTTTAGCTTTTGAAATTTGGCTCGCTTGTCACTGTGCAAGTAATTGGCCTACAAGCTATTTAAAATGTTAATTTACATCTGCCTCATTAGAAGTTTAGACAAGCGTGAGGTGATGCATTTTGATAGATCGAATCGGGGCAGGACCTACTCAGTTAATGGTAAGGAGTTGGGGAGAGTTATAGAACAAAGCGATCTAGGTTTACAGGTTCATAGCTCCTTGAAAGTGGAGTCACAGGTGGTCAGGGTGGTGAAGAAGGCATTCAGCATGCTTGGTTTCAATGGTAAGAACACTGAACACAGGAGTTGGGACGTCTTGTTGAAGTTGTACAAGACATTAGTAAGGCCACACTTGGAATACTGTGTACAGTTCTGGTGTCCCTATTACAGAAAGGATATTATTAAACTAAAAAGAATGCAGGAAGGATTTACTAGGATACTACCGGGACTTGATGGTTTGAGTTATAAGGAAAGGTTAGATAGACTGGGACTTTTTTCCTGCAGTGTAGGAGGCTTAGGGGTGATCTTATAGAGGTCTATAAAATAATGAGGGGCGTAGATCAGCTAGATAGTCAATACCTTTTCCCAAAGGTAGGGGAGTCTACAACTAGAGGGCATAGGTTAAGGTAAGAGGGGAGAGATACAAAAGGGCTCAGAGAGACAATTCTTTCACTCAGAGGGTGGTGAGTGTCTGGAACGAGCTGCCAGAGGCAGTAGTAGAAGTGGGTACACATTTGTCTTTAAAAAAGCATTTAGACAGTTATATGGGTAAGATGGGTATAGAGGGATTTGAGTCAAATATGGGTAATTGGGACCAGCTTATTGGTAAAAACTGGGCGGCATGTACATGTTGGGTCGAAGTTCCTGTTTCCATGCTGTAAACCTCTATGACTCTAACTTCTAGATTTTAGAAGTGCAACTAACTGATTGACACTTTATTGTTACTAAGATTTAACGTGAATATATCTACCCATATTTAACTCCGATCATTTTTCCCATCATGAGATTTCAAAAGTGGCAGTGAAAACTGGGCCACTGTGAAAGTGCCAGTGGAACAGTTCTACCTCATTTCTCAAACTAAGCCACAGTGAATCCATCTAATTATGGGCGTGGTAAAAATCTCAAATCATCCAGACCCATATCTATCTGTTCTGATAGATGTTGAAGATGCATTGGCACAGTTTGAAGAGAAGCCTTTTCCCAAGTCAACTCCCCTCCATCAACTAATGGTGTCTAAAACAAGAAAGATGATCGGAGTTAAATATGGGTAGATATATTCACATTAAATATTAGTAACAATAAAGTGTCAATCAGTTGCACTTCTAATATCTAGAACTTAGGGTCATAGAGGTTAACAGCATGGAAACAGGCCCTTCGGCCCAACTTGTACATGCTGCCCAGTTTTTACCACTACGTTAGTCCCAATTGCCCACTTTTGGCCCAAATCCCTCGACATCCATTTTACCCATGTAACTGTCTAAATGCTTTTTTAGAGATAAATTTGTACCCGCCTCTACTACTGCCTCTGGCAGCTCGTTCCAGACACTCACCTCCCTCTGAGTGAAAAAATTGCCTCTCTGGGCCCTTTTGTATCTCTCCCCTCTCACCTTAAACCTATGCCCTCTAGTTTTAGATTCCTTACCTTTGGGAAAAGATGTTGACTCTCTACCTTACCTATGCCCCTCATTATCTTATAGACCTCTGTAAGATCACCCCTAAACCTCCTACGCTCCAGTCTTTTCTCTGTTCTGAAAGGTTGCATTACCATAGTCCACCTCACATCAAAATAATTTATTATATGTAAGATATTTTGAGCAATAAGGTGCTCCATAATTGTACCTTTTCTCTGATCCATTTTTGCCCTTGTTAATGTGCATATAATTTTCTTCTAAATAGATTCAAAACAAATTTGCAGGAACATAGACTGTTATCAAAATTATATATCATCTTGTCTGAGTCCATGAATATATAAGTTGGTCAGGGCGTTGACCCAGTAATATTCCAAACATTGTAAGACTAATTTGGTGCATTGGATTCATCTATATGTTTCTAACCTCTGTGTCAGCAACAAACATGGTGCTTTGCAACAACATATATCTGCCAATGAGCTGAAAGGTTGCATGTTGCTTTATGCCGTCTCAGGGAAGCACCACCAAGTTGAGATTGCATTTTTAAAATATTCTTCATAAAACCATTTACTAAAAGATAGTACTGATATTCCCAACTGGCCAATTTTGACGATTCAGGAGAATTTACTTTATTCTCCTATCTGCGAATACAACCAATGGATGTGAAAAATTGTGTTGATTCACTCAGTCATCCCCACTCAAGCATTTTGAACTATCCTCCTGACCAGAACTCCGTTCCAAAATAGACAACTTTTCTTTGCAATAGCTTTCAGACTAACACCTTCAGAGCTGAGAAGTCAACAGAAACAGCCTTGTTTCTCCTCCTCTTCCTCCTTGCTTTCAACCAAGGTGCACTGAAAAGAAGTTTAGGGAGAATTAATTACGTGCAGCAGCCATTTTAGAGGTGGTAAAGGCTGTATCCTGCCCTGGTAAAATTGGTGTGCCTGTCACATGAGTTGCTGAGCACTGTGCAAGTTAATACGCCTCCCTGGATGGATGTCTGTGACCTTGAAGGTGTCTCAACCAATGTAAAAGAACATAGCTGGTGAGGATAGTTCACCCTGTTTTTTGAGACAATGTTAGGATCCACATGGATCATTATAATCTCCCAAACAAAAGAAAAAGAAATACTGGGGGGAAACCCCAGAACATTCTGCAAAGGCACAGAAGATTGGTCAGCAGTTGAAGTTGAAGACAGATTAACATTTCAAGGAACAGTCTTACCTGAAACTTTCTGTCGCCCTGACTGGTTTTTTAAAACGTGTTTTGTCTGGGTTGTTACTCCTACATCGAGCCAGCAGCCCTGTGTATCTCTGCTTCATCTTAATTGTCCCCCTCAGTTAACATTGTTACCTGTCATGACTGATGGCTTCAAGTTTCAGGATTTATGGATATAATTCTACTTGAACTTCTGAAACAGGTGCTAATCTTTTCATGGTTCCTTCATGGTCCCTTCGGTAACAACTTGTGCTTGGGTTTAATGTACAGGACTTCAAACCGTCTCACTTCGTGGCTGAGAACTGCTTAATGCACAAAGCTGAGAATTAAAAATGGAGTGGTGGAAGAAACATTTCTGCAAGAAATATGTTTCCCTGAGGATGTAACTCTAAAATGATAACTCAATATGACATAAATTACAGCATCTCAAACAGGCAACAAAGAATTTTGTAGGCTTTAACAGCAGCTATCAATCTGTCAGTGAGGTTCAAGCATTTAGATACAGAGCAATATAATAACACTACAAAAGGTAGGAGCAGATGGTGTGAGACGTCTTGTTAGATATTTTACAGATGGAGAAGGGAGCAGAAAGCGAAATCTGATAGAACTAAAAGGAACCATGTCTTAGCATTGCATTTCCGAACATAGTAAAAATAACAATATTTTAGCCATGTGTAATACAGTAAACAGAAATTAGATCGGCTTCCCCTCATGACTCAGTGAGCTTATCCCTTGAGAGGCTCAGCCAAACAAGCTAGGAAAAAGGCCTCTCAAATTTGATTCTCAGCCGATGCTGAATTCGTTGAACTGGGCGGAAGTGCAGTTGGAGTCCAACAATTGTACTCACGTGGTCCTGGGTTAGAGGGTGAAAAATCAGCCAGGGTTTCCAACTGCGATTACTATACAGAGATTGTTCCTGGAAGTTTATGCCTAAGGATGCCAGGTGAGAAGAGATCGTGCTCAGCTGTAATTCCATAACCATACAGCCTGCCTGTACTCACCGTAAAAAGGCCCACATGTGAATATGGCCAACTTAGAATCATAGAATCTGTACAGTGCAGAAGGAGGCCATTTGGCCCATCACGTCTGCACTGACCACAATTCCACCCAGGTCCTATTCCCATAACCCTATGTATTTACCCTGCTAATCCCCCTGACACTAAGGGGTAATTTACCATGGCCAATCAAACTAACCCGCACATCTTTGGAGTGTGGGAGGAAACCGGAGCACCCGGAGGAAACCCATGCAGACATGGGGAGAACGTGGAAATCCACGCAGACATGGACCCAAGGCCGGAATTGGACCGGGGTCTCTGGAGCTGTGAGGCAGCAGTGCTAGTCACTGTGCCACCGTGTCACCCACTTAGGTGACGACACGGGTCTGATCTGGGGAACCATCTTTTCGCACAAAGTCAGTGCCTGGCAAACTGAAAGAACAAAAACAGGGGGAAATTAGATATCTTATAAAGGATGAGGAGAAAGAGGCAATCAATTTCAGCACCATAAAAATGGTAAATTCACTGACATTTTAAAATTGCATCTTCTGCACATCTATGTAACAATTGTGTCTGCTGTTTAGGTAGTTAAATATTACTATAAACATGTTGGCTTTAAAAATTTATTATACCATGCACAAAAATAAAAAAAAACAATCAACAGCAACAATGAAGAAGAAGTTATATGTATGCTGGGGTTTCACCACCACAGTGAATGTTTTAGCATAATAAAAGCTGTCTCACACTGCATGTTTTGCTTCCCTCATTCAGTGTATTAATAGCTGCACACTACAGCGATTAGTCAAATCCATTCATTCTCACTCAATCTGAAGTTATACTTTACAGGTGGTGGCATTGCAACTGTCACATGTAAAAGAAACCATTTATGTCTGATTCTAAATAAAGGGCCGGAATTTTACAAGCACTTTGGAGACCCGCTGAAAGGCAGGAGAGGCAGAAAAATAGCAGAAAATGGTGCCGGGATGGAATTTCAATGTGTTCACGCCATTGGGATATTCCCAGAGGTAGCCGGGTTGGCAGGAGGAGGCTGTGCTTGAAGGTGGTGGGAAGGTAATTCTGCCTGTTAAACAGGCAATTAATTGCAATTTTACCAGCATTTTTCTATTTTGCAAGGGGTGCATATGTTCAATGGAGTATTAGAGCTTTGCTAGCTGTAAGGAGGTGGAAGCTCAGTGGAAGGTCAGTTTTGGTTGCAGTTAGCAGCCATCGTGAGAGGTAACATGGCTTGGGAGGGAGGGTGAAACTGAGTGGACAGGAACAGTAGCAATATGGACAAACTTATTTGGCACAGAGGTGGCGTTCCGTTGAGTGTTCTCTCTGACATGGCATTTGCAGAGTAAGAAGGGTAGGAGACCTTGAGAACCGAGTGCAACTATTTGCTTTTGGCCTCAATCAGTCAAGCCTTGAGACCTCCAGTGAGGATTGTTTGTCATAACTGAATAGCTGGAGTATGTGGAAGCTGCAAGATGTGGCTGGGTGTCATAGTATTGTAAGTGCGTGGGTGAGGTGGGAAATCTGAATGTTAGGCATGAGTTCTTATTGATGAATTTGAGTCATTAAAGGGTGGTGCATTGAACCCCGTGTGGTTTTAGTAGTGCGGTGGATTGACTATGGCATTTGAAGATGCATTTATTGACCTTGACCACCCAAACAAGGTCACTGAATGTTTTGTGGCAATGTAACCAGATCCTTGGGATAAATCTTTAAATTGGCCTGTGTGTCTACCTGCTTCCATTCCCTTTCCAATACGTACCCTGTCCTGTATGGAAAAATGATCTCTCTTCTCCTTGCTTGCTGCTGAAGTAAGGCCTCCTGTGTTGCATACATATCATGTGAGCCTCTTCTTTGGCCTGTTGCTCCACTGCTAGTGTTGTTCCTTCCTTGAAAGCCTTTCACTAATAGTTATATTGGCTGCTTCAGCCTGAGGGACCCTCCTCTCTGAGAGGAACAAGCTAGCTGTGACTTCTGTTGGCCATGCACACACACAAGGGGCCCCTGTTGAGTGTGCTGCCATCCAGCTCTGCATTGAGCGCTGGACTGCAACATACTATAATTGAGGTAAGCAGGCAAAACAAAGTTTGCTTGTTGCATACATCACATCAACATGGGGTGGTGTAATCAAGGATCATGATCCTGGCATTAACATCAACAGATACTACCAAACGTTTAGCCCAGATGTCTTTTACATTTTTTGCAAAGAACATACTTTACTTCACACACATTGAATTACATAGAATTTACAGCACAGAAACAGGCCAGCCATGAGGACTAGCCATGTTCTACACCGGCCTCCTCCCACTCTTATTAGCTCATCTCATCTTACTGGCGTAGCTTTCTCTTCCTTTTTCCCTCATGTACTTACTTAGCAACCCTTTAAATGCAGCTTCATGCTTTCTGCCCCAACCACTCCACATTGCTCATTCTAACCACTGTCAGGGTGAAGAAGTTTCTCTAGAACTTCTTCTTGGATTTTTTAATGACTAATTTAATTTATCGTTTTTATTTGTGGATTCTTCACGGATAGAAGCTTTTTTCCTCAATGCAGCAAGCACAGGAACATTACAAACAATGGGTGGGATTTTACGGCCTCGCTCGTCCCGAAACCATAAAATCCCGCCCAAGGTCAGCGGACCTTCCCATGCTCTGCCCCTCACCCACTCTGATTCCCATGGCGGGCAGGCCAGTAAAATTCTGGCCAACGCGTTCTCTCTGCTGCATGTCGATGCTGCAACTGAAAGCTCTTGCGCAGCCCGTATACAAGTCGACCCTTTAAGTTACCACACAAGCACAGCTGTACAAAATAATTTGAAAGCTTTCACACCTAAGGAAATTGTCCCATGCACTACACAACAAAAATCAGAGGGTACATTGGTTGCAAGCAGATGCTAATAATATCATTAAGTTATATCATTCAACATTGAGTTCAACAACTTTAGACTGTGACCTTTTTCTTCCATCTTAAACTCCTTTTTTTATCCCATACACTTGTTGTCTCAATGCAATAACCCTCCCTATCCCCCCCCCCCCCTCCCCAGCCCCCATCCCCCATACCGGGCTATCTGTCTTTTGTTCTTAAAGTTGCAACATCTTGTTGCAATCTCTCCCAGCTACAGTTTAATATCCAACACACTTCTCCCTCGCTTTAGTTCTGATGAAGACTCAGGTGAACTCGAAACGTTAACTCTGTTTTCTCTCCCCACAGATGCAGCCAGCCCTGCTGAGTTTCTCCTGCATTCTCTGTTCTTGTTTCAGATTCCAGCATCCAAAGTATTTTGCTTAAATGGATAATATCACCTCAGTTCTTCTAATAATTTCAGTATAAATATGCAACACAGAAATTGATAACTAATCAGAATTGATCTGGAAAATTCTCACAGGCCTGGCCTTGCGATTGTCAAAATGTAGTAAAATAAATTAAAGTTTTAGCTCATGATTCTCCATGTGATAAATAGAACACAGACCAATATGTAAAATTCCACACACTTTTCTTACAAGAAAAGACAGTATATATTGCCCATTCCTCGTCTTCTGCCTTCTACTGCCTTCTTCTGCCTTTTGCTGCCTTCTTCTGCCTTCCTACTGCCTTCTTGCAAGGTAGTATATATTGCCCATTCCTAGTCACACTGAGGGCATTAAGAGTGTGGCTGAAATCACATGGAGGCCAGTTGGATGTGATCGCAAGTTCCCTCCACTGATGGATATTAGTGAACGAGTTGGGAGTCACAACAATCCAACAGTTTTCAGTGTTATTTTCTTATCTTGATCTTATGGAGGTCTATAAAATAATGAGGGACATAGATGAGGTAGATATTCAAAATTTTTTCCCAAACGTAGAGAGCCTAAAACTAAAGGCCATAGGTTTGAGGTGAGAGGGGAGAGATACAAAAGATCCAGAGGGGCATTTTTTTTGATGCAGAGGGTGGTGAGTGTCTGGAACAAGCTGCCAGAGGCAGTAGTAGAGGTGGGTACAATTTTGTCTTTTAAAAAGCATTTAGTCAGTTACATGGGTATAGAGCGATATGGGCCAAATGCGGGCAATTGGGGTAAAAACTGGGCAGCGTGGACATGTTGGGCGAAAGGGGCTGTTTCCATACTGTAAACCTCTATGACTCTCTGCTTTGGCACAAAAACTATCAAGCTCATTTATATCAGTTTTACAACTTACCCTTGTTGGATTTGAACTCACAATCTCTGGTTTGTTTTCATGATTATCTTCTGCTGCCAGTCCAGAAATAACAACAAATTTTGACTTCAATTTTACAACATTTTATTTGCTAGTCTAGCATCACAACTTAGGCCATTGCACCCTTCACAATGAACAGAACAAAAACCCTTGCTTGTGATTCCCTGCGTCATGAATACAACACAGGCCCACAATTTTGCGTCACCAGGCCTAAATCGCACCCTGATAAAGGAAAAAATACTGCGCATGCTGGAATCTGGAAGAAATACAGAAAATGCTGGAAAATCTCAGCAAGTTTGACAGCATCTGTGGGAGAGAGAATACAGCCAACGTTTTGAGTTAGGATGACCTTATGTCCTAACTCAAAACATTGGTTCTATCCTCTCTCCACAGATGCTGCCAGACCTGCTGAGATTTTCCAACATTTTCTGTTCTAATTTTCACCCTCATTGCTTGCACACCAGAGAAAACATAAGAGAAATGGAAATGAAAATTGTGCGGATTTTCCATAATGTGGACAATCTGTTCAACCAGAGTTTAGACTAAACAAAGAAACATAACTCTGAAGGAGGACAAGACCAATCTAGAATCAGCACTTGAGCAAGAAAGAAACATTGACCTTGAGGATGTTGCTCCTGAAATGCCAGTGCAGCCAGGAAAATTGGTGTATCAATGTTCCATTTAGCTAATTGCCTCAGTTTCCCCTTTCAAGAAAAATCCTGTCGACATACTATATGCTCAATAAAGTGCATATTTTAACAACCTCAGCATTTCTTTCTCTACTACCGACAACACTCATCCTTTGTTATGCCGCCACTTTATCCTACGCATCAGGAAGCATCAAGTTACCATGTGAAGTAAACTGTTGAGTCACATCAGCTGTGCATAGGTACAACGCATGAAGGAAAGGGATGTGGGGTTGGGGTGGGAGGGGGGGGGGAGCTGTTTGCTCTGAAATCTGATCAGAGCAAATAACTTCCCACCATTCATACTGGGCCAGTTGATGTGGTTATAATGGAAATTCGAAACAAATGTGGATTTGAAGCATGAGAAAAGTTTCTAAAGAGCTTCATGCAATACTTTGCATAAAACACCATGAAATTTACAATTAGAACAACCGGATTCCATCTTGTTTAGATTTTTCTAAGAATAATTTTCATTGTAGTTAATCCTAACATCAAATAACTATGCAAAATAACACAATGCAGTAAATTATAAGACTGTCCTTTCACCTCTGGGATTTGTATATGAAGTGGAGATGCCGGCGTTGGACTGGGGTAAACACAGTAAGAAGTTTAACAACACCAGGTTAAAGTCCAACAGGTTTATTTGGTAGCAAAAGCCACACAAGCTTTCGGAGCTGCAAGCCCCTTCTTCAGGTGAGTGGGGATTCTGTTCACAAACAGAGCATATAAAGACACAAACTCAATTTACATGAATAATGGTTGGAATGCGAATACTTACAACTAATCAAGTCTTTAAGAAACAAAACAATGTGAGTGGAGAGAGCATCAAGACAGGCTAAAAAGATGTGTATTGTCTCCAGACAAGACAGCCAGTGAAACTCTGTGGGGGTTACAAATAGTGTGCCATGAACCCAATATCCAATACCCAATATTGGGTTCATGGCACACTATTTGTAACCCCCACAGAGTTTCACTGGCTGTCTTGTCTGGAGACAATACACATCTTTTTAGCCTGTCTTGATGCTCTCTCCACTCACATTGTTTTGTTTCTTAAAGACTTGATTAGTTGTAAGTATTCGCATTCCAACCATTATTCATGTAAATTGAGTTTGTGTCTTTATATGCTCTGTTTGTGAACAGAATCCCCACTCACCTGAAGAAGGGGCTTGCAGCTCCGAAAGCTTGTGTGGCTTTTTCTACCAAATAAACCTGTTGGACTTTAACCTGGTGTTGTTAAACTTCTTAATTTGTATATGAATCCAGACTGTTAGATTAATAAATTTGATTTGATTCATTATTGTCACATGTATTAGTACATTATAGTATTAGTAGGGGCAGCATGGTGGCACAGTGGTTAGACCTGCTGCCTCACAGTGCCAGGGACCCGGGTTCCATTACCAGCTTGTGTCATTGCCTGTGCATGTTCTCCCCGTATCTGAGTGGGTTTTCTCCTGTTCCTCCCACAGTCAGAAAGATGTCCTGGTTAGGTGCATTGGCCATGCTGTACCTGAACACGTGCTGGAGTATGGGCGACTAGGGGGTTTTAACAGTAACTTCATTGCAGGGTGAATGTAAGCCTACTTGTGACAATAATAAATAAACTTTAAACTTATATAGTGAAAAATACTTTTTTCTTGCGCATCTTACAAACAAAGCATACCATACATAGAGAAGGAAAGGAGAGGGTGCAGAATGTAGTTACAGTCATAGCTAGGGCATAGAGAAAGATCAACTTAATATGAGGCAGGTCCATTCAAAAGTCTGATGGAAACAGGGGAGAATCTGTTCTTGAGTCGGTTGGTACGTGACCTCAGACTTTTGTATCTTTTTCCCAATGGGAGAAGGTGGAAGAGAGTACATCCACGGTGCATGGGGTCCTTTATTATGCTGACCACTTTTCTGAGACAGCAGGAATTGTAGACAGATTCAATGGATGGGAGGCTGGTTTCCATGATGGACTGGGTTTTGTTCATGACCCTTTGTAGTTAGGTGCAGTCATGGAAAGAGCAGGAGCCATATCAACCTGTGATATAACCAGAAAGAATGGTTTCTACGATGGTCATTGCTGCAAGCTTTCTAAATAAGACATGTTTGCTAAGTATCAACTTAGCTCTCCTAATCTTTCTTCATTCTATCCTTCTGATGCTAAGCTGACTCATTCTCCCTCCATGCCTATCTTTCTGACCTGGTCAATCTGTTTGCCTGTTCCTCAATCTGCCTTTCTGTCTCTCAAGTTATTATTGTTCCCTTTACACCTTAAGCTTTCTGTGTGCCCTCCTTTGTGACTCACCTTCATATGTTTTTGCTTGAACCTGCTCACGTGTTGCAGCCAGAGCCAGACAATACTGACACAGGGGAGATGGGGCTATCCCAGCCTATTCTGAGTTTTGAAACCACTGCCTCCCTGACAACCAGATCATCCTAAAATATAGGAACTCCCATCAGAATCACCACACTTATCATCAATCAGAGTCAAACTGCTGATGGTGGATGTAGGAAATCAAACAGTCATACTGATGTACTAACAGCTGTATTACTCGGATTGAGGTGAAGGCACAGGCCCTGTATTCAAAATAGTACACGCATGAATAAAATCAACGCATGTGGCGTTGGGGGTCAACCACCAAAATAGACAGCAAGCTGTCTGAGTAGCTGCCCAAAACAGAAAGATTTGGGCAGCTACTCAGACTGGCAAAAGGTGCAAAGTGGTATTCTGCAGAGTCAATACTGGGACCACTGTTGCTTACAACTTACGTTAACAACTTGGACTTGGAAATTGGATGTCCCCCTTCATTCTTTCATGAGATGTGGGTGTCGGCATCGATGGGCATCCCTAATTGCCCATCCCTAATTGCCCCTTGAACTGAGTGTCTTGCTCAGCCATTTCAGAGGGTCGTTAAGAGTCAACCACATTGCTGTGTGTGTCTGGACTCACATGTAGGCCAGACCGGGTAAGGAAAGCAGATTTCCCTCTCTAAAGGGGCGTTAGTGAACCAGATGGGTTTTTACGACGATTGATGATGGTTGTCATGGTCAACATTACTGAGACTAGTCTTCAATTCCAGATTTTATTAATTGAATTCACCACTTGCCATGGTGGGATTTGAACCTGTGTCTCCAAGAGCATTAGCCTGGGTCTCTGGATTACTTATCCAGTGACATTACCAATAGGCCACCTAAGTGTGTGACAAAATACAAGAAGACATCAATAAACTTCCAGAATGGCCATGTAATTGGGAAATTAATTTTAACAAGTGTGAAATGATGGATTTTGGTGGGAAGAGTGAGGAGACCATGTACTGCAGAAATAATAATATCTAAATGCCATAGAGGAGCAAAGGCTCCTTTCTGGAGCAATTGAAAAGCAGCAAAGCTACTTGGGATACTTCATAGCCTAGTGGTATCATCGCTAGATTATTAATCCAGAAACTCAGCTAATATCCTGGGAACTGGGTTCTAATCCTGCCACGGCAGATGGTGAAAGTTGAATTCAATTAAAAAATCTGGAATTAAGAATCTACTGATGACATGAAACAGTTGACGATTGCCAGAAAAACCCATCTGGTTCACTAATGTCCTTTAGGGAAGGAAATCTGACGTCCTTACCTGATCAAGCCTACATGTGACTCCAGAGCTACAGCAATATGGCTGACCCTCAGCTGCCCTCCAAGGGCAACTAGGGATGGGCAATAAATCCTGACCAGCCAGTGACACCCATGTCCCGTAAATGAATGAGAAAAAATACAGATATGATAAAAGGGGTAGACAGGCACGAAGCTAGATGGAAGAAAGATCAATCAGGACAAGAATGTGACTAAGAGGTTGTACTTTTTAGAAAAGGCTGAACAGCTTGATGTTCTTTTCATAGAACAGTGCAGCACAGAACAGGCCCTTCGGCCCACAATGTTGTGCCGAGCTTTATCTGAAACCAAGATCAAGCTATCCCACTCCCTATCATCCTGGTGTGCTCCATGTGCCTATCCAATAACCGCTTAAATGTTCCTAAAGTGTCTGACTCCACTATCACTGCAGGCAGTCCATTCCACACCCCAACCACTCTCTGCGTAAAGAACCTACCTCTGATATCCTTCCTATATCTCCCACCACGAACCCTATAGTTATGCCCCCTTGTAATAGCTCCATCCACCCGAGGAAATAGTCTTTGAACATTCACTCTATCTATCCCCTTCATCATTTTATAAACCTCTATTAAGTCTCCCCTCAGCCTCCTCCGCTCCAGAGAGAACAGCCCTAGCTCCCTCAACCTTTCCTCATAAGACCTACCCTCCAAACCAGGCAGCATCCTGGTAAATCTCCTCTGCACTCTTTCCAGCGCTTCCACATCCTTCTTATAGTGAGGTGACCAGAACTGCACACAATATTCCAAATGTCTTTAGATTATGAAAGGTTTTGATAGGTAATATGTGATGGAGTCAAAAGCTAGGATCATAAATATAAGACAGTCACTAAGAAGTCCAATAATTTACTTCTCAAAATGTGGTAAGAATATGGAATGCACTACCACAAGGATTTGTTGAAGTCTATAGCCTAGATGCAGTAAAGGGAAAGCTAGATGAATAAATGAGGTAGAAAGTGACAGAAGGAATTGCTGAGAGTATTTGTTGAAGAGGAGTGGGAGGAAGCTCATATGGAGCATAAATGGCCTGATTCTGTGCTCCAGACACTCTTTGATGAAGCAACTGAATATGGTTCTACCCGGGACACTACCCTGAAGAACTCCTGCAGTGATGCACTGGAGCTTGGATGAATGACCTCCAACAACCACAAACATCTTCCATTGTGCTAGGCATGACTCCAACCGGTGGAGGATTGGATACATTTCTCATGAATGGAAACACCCAGAGAGTGCTCTGGGATTTGGAGCAGCCTTATATCCAAAACATTTCAGACTGCATTCATATAGCCATCCAGCATCAAAGCATCAGAAAAGGAGCCAGCAGCCTCCATCATCAAGAACGCCTGATGTACATACCAGTCTGCATATTATATTTTCATATTTTTCCCACTTTTCAAATCTTTGGTGTGCAAAGTCATTCCTATTGCAGTATATATTTTTGAGAAGAATTTCAAACAAATGCATCAACAATTTGAATGGTGTATGTATTCATGTCAGGGCAAAACTTCATTGGATTTTGACAAGGAAACTACTCTACGATACACATAATCTGATATATAGCCAATGCACATTGCCTTAGAGAGCTTTTTTAGTCCGTATGTGGCAAGTCCAACAAGAGGGGGTAACTCTGGATTTAGGTTTAGGGAATGAAGCCTGACAGATGGAAGGTGTATCAGTGAGAGAGCACTTATATGGCAGTGATCCCAATTCAGTTAGATTTAGCTACATCATGGAAAAGGACAAACATAAAATGAAGTTTCTAATTTGGAGAAAGGCCATGTTTACTGGGCTCAGAAGCAATTTGCCAAGGCAACTGAAATTAATTCCAAAAAAAGGCTGAAATTGCCATTCAGCACAGGATTCTTTCTTTGCAATTGGGATTCCAACATTCGGATCAAATGCGGATCCTGACCTTCAGGAATAGACACCCAACAACCAATTTTTCACAACTGGCCAATTAATGGCCAGAGGTTGCGCCCAAATTAAGGAAGGCGGATAGGCTCCTGAGACTACAGCATCAACAGCAGGCCTTCCAACAGTGACACTTCAGCAGCTCCACTGACCAAGGTGGAACTGCCATGTCCCATTCTAATTTATGGCACTTTTGGAAGATTCCAGCCCAAGCGACAAGGTAAGAGTGTGCCAAAAGGCTTAAGGATTTACAACAGCGCTTTGCCTGCAGTGGCAATTTCAATGTCCCCTTAATGACTGAATCAAACATCTGGCCCATCTGCCCTGTGGACCATCACTTGTTTGTCCACAACTTCGGTCCCCCAAAACTTCAAATTTTAAAACCTGCACCCTCAGCCTGCCTGTCCCTGTAATCACCTCCAGTGGTGACTATCTCTTCAGGCAATGCTGGTCTCTGCAATGCCAACTTCTAACTTACTATTTATGGAGAGAAAGCAGGATTAGGCTATTGAGTTGGATGATCAGCCATGATCGTAATGAATGGCGGAGCAGGCTCGAAGGGACAAATGGCCTCCTCCTGCTCTTATCTTCTATGTTTCTATGTTTCCCAAACTATTTTCTAATGTGACCCTTTTTTAACAGTTGAAAATTAATGTGACCCCAGAGAGAGAGAGAGAGAGACAGAGAGAGAGAACATGCCTCAAGATGGAGGCATCCTCTGAAAACCAGGTAACACAATTTAAATTTAAAAAGTCACACCTGGCCTGTCCATGATTGTGGCAAGGCAAATCCTCTACTGGATGGCCAGCCAACCACAGCTGTTGCCTGAGGAGCTCAATGGTTGTGAGGGGAGGGGAGGGGGTGGGGGGGGTAGGTGGGGAAAGCTGCCTTGTTTAACTGGTTTTGCTTCAACTGCAGAAGAGAACCCTTGGGAAAGGGAGCTTTGATTACCTAGGTTGGCTATCCACCACTTAGGGGAGGTGGTCATTCTGCCTCCCCTCACCAGGCCTTCCGGCAAATGATGTGGGGGAAAGATAATGCCAGCAAACTTGCACATCAACGAGTGATAAGGTGATAAGGGGATCAGGTGATAAGGGGACCAGGGGTTATGGGGAAAAGGCAGGAGAATGGGGATGAGAAAAATATCAGCCATGATTGAATGGCGGAGCAAACTCGATGGGCCGAGTGGCCTAATTCTGCTCCTATGTCTTATGGTCTTATAGTCTTATGGGTGGGAAATTCCAGTTCTCACAAATACTGCCCCCAATGAAGTGATTTCAGGCTGTCAAATATAATCCTGCAAGTACAAGTCTTTCAATGTGACTACTACAAGCGTAGCAATTTCAGTCCTGCACGTCAATTTCATTAAACCATTACTTACTTCTGTGCTCTTGCTTTGCAGACCCTGATGAGATTTAGAGAACTCAGGGAACCCATGCACTGGCTCATAAAGCCAGAATACAGGGTTAAAGTGAAACTTAGTGAGCTATTCCAATATTTTAAATACTTTTGCGGCTCCTGCATGTAAGAAGGAGAACAAGGAGGAGGTTTCTGCCCATCTCTGAACTAACCCACACCAAACCCGACAGAGACAGGATAATGGTAATTTTGGTAATTCGCCCTGCGCCCACACCAATGCTCGCTTCCCCTTGCTAATTAAAATTCCATCCTACGTATTACAATGAATCTAATATCATTGAATCCCTAAAGTGCAGAAGTAGGCCATTTGGCGCATCAAGTCTGCACTGACTCTCCAAAAGATCATCTCACCCAAGCCCACCCACTTGAAATGCACTTTTGATAGGCAATAATTCAGTGCATTATATATGGAGCAAACAGATTTTTTTTAAATTTGGTTCGGAGATTCCTAAACACATTACAGGCCAAAATCCATGTAGGTGTGAACTCCCAGCAACCGTGCTTAGATACGCTGCCCTGGACCTCCGACAGGGTCAACAAGAAATCCTTACATTACAAATGTGCAGCACTAAGGGTGCATCTAAGGAACACAGCATGGGGAAAAAAGGCCAGATTTACTCACAGAGATGCAGGGGGGGTGTGAGGGGCAATGGTGCCAGGCTTCTTCAAAGACAAAAAGAAATCACATACAATTTCTTCATTTGCAAAGCAGCCACAAAATAATATTCTTGTCGGTTCTATTTCAGAGGTCCAGACATGTTTCCAACCGTAATCCTCCAATTGAGGCGGCGCGGTCGCACAGTGGTTAGCACTGCTGCTTCACAGCTCCAGGGACCTGCGTTCGATTCCCGGCTTGGGTCACTGTCTGTGTGGAGTTTTCACATTCTCCTCGTGTCTGCGTGGGTTTCCTCTGGGTGCTCTGGTTTCCTCCCACAGCCCAAAGGTGTGCGGGTTAGGTTGATTGGTCATGCTAAAAATTGCCCTTAGTGTCCTGAGCTGTGTCGGTTAGAGGGATTAGTGGGTAAATATATAGGGATATGGGGGTAGGGCCTGGGTGGGATTGTGGACGGTGCAGACTCGATGGGCTGAATGGCCTCTTTCTGTACTGTCGGGTTTCTATGACCTCTATTTTCACCACTGGTCTCATTTGACATCCCTCATTCGATTTTCCCTGCATTTCATTAAGAGCAGAGAATGCAAGAGCTCCCAACATAGCGAATCCCTGCCCAAAAGCCCCCCCACCACCACACACCCCCAACCCCCACCCCCACAAAATCAATGACCTGATTTGGGGCAGGCAGATTCTTTCATTACAAGACACCCAGATACTCCGATGTTAGCCTAGGATCCTGTGAATCCATGTCCCATTCTAATTTATGGCACTTTTGGAAAATTCCAGCCAAAGTGACAAGGTGAGAGTGTGCCAAAAGGCTTGCGAATTTACAACAGCGCTTCCCAAACTATTTTCTAATGTTTTTTAACAGTTGAAAATTAATGTGACCCCCAGATGCCAACAGCAAAACAGCTATGAAGCAGCGCTAACATTCAATATATAATTATAAAAATTCACATATTATCGAGCACATAGTTGTGTGAAAATTTATGGGCACACCTTCATTTTATGGCACTAGCTGCCATAAAGCAGATGAGTTTACAAGTTTCTAAGTAAATGAATGGGATTTGGGGGTGGAGTTTCGGATGCAGAGAGCTTTCACAACTCTTACATCTTGACTCACTCACTGTTGCCACAGATTTTCTGAGGGACCTTGGCTCCTCAGGGACAAAGGGTACCACTGCAGACCTGACTAATGATACCCCTTCTGCATCCACATAGAGCTACTGAGGTGTGGTATTGCAGCACAGTGGCACAGTGGTTAGCGCTGCTGCCTCACAGCTCCAGAGACCTGAGTTCGATTCCTGGCTTGGGTCACTGTCTGTGTGAAGTTTGCACATTCTCCCCGTGTCTGCGTGGGTTTGCTCCGGGTGCTCCAGTTTCCGCCCACAGTCTGAAAGATGTACTAGGTTAGATGCATTGACTCAAACAGGCACTGGAGTGTGGCAACTAGGGGAATTTCACATTAATTTCATTGCAGTGTTAATGTAAGCGTGACTTGTGACTAATGTAAGCCTTACTTGTACGGAGCAGACTCAATGGGCTGAGTGGCCTAATTCTGCTCCTAAGTCTTATGATAATAATAAAGTTTAACTTTTGATGCAGCATATTGTGACACAAGGTCCTTGATAGAGCAAACTATTGGCCTCCGAAAGATGCGTCACCAATGCTTGGCCCGGTAAAGTGGGGCTCTCCAAACTCACCATAGAGAATGTCCCGCAGCATCACTGTTTGATTTGATTTGATTTATTATTGTCAGATGTATTAGTATACAATGAAAAGTATTGTTTCTTGCGCGCTATACAGACAAAGCATACTGTACATAGAAATGGAAAGGAGAGGGTGCAGAATGTAGTGTTTGCTGCTCGCGCACAATTTTGTGTTGCTATGTGAGGGAGAAATTGAGGAACGAGATGGCTCCTCGGATGAGAAGGACATTGAAGAGGGTGGCTCTGAAGAGGTTGGGAATTTATACTAGCCACATGAAGATGCAATTGCATGGGTATAATGCGACTGAGGTGCCTTTAACAACTTGATAGCTACAAGATTCCAGGAGGAGTAAGGTGATGACAAATTCTCACATTTGACATTTCCTTTAGCCTTCGATGCATGGGACCCACCACCTTTATTCGCAACTCGCAAATCTCATCAAAGGCCAAATATCACACAATGATAATGGAAATATCATAAGTCACTATATACCCGAATGTTGGGGTTCTCCTTGGAAGGGACATTAACCTTGACTGGTGTTGAATGTGATTAGGACTCCCTTAGTGTAAAGAACAAAGATCAAATAAAATTACAGCACAGGAACAGGCCCTTCAGCCCTCCAAGCCTGCACCGACCATGCTGCCCGACTAAACTAAAACACTCTACCCTTCCCCAGCCATATCCTTCTATTCCTATCCTATTCATGTATTTGTCAAGGCGTCCCTTAAAAGTCACTATCATATCTGCTTCCACTACCTTTCCCGACAGCGCGTTCCAGGCACCCACCACGCTCTGTATAAAAGACTTGCCCCTCGCACCTTAAACCTATAACCCCCTAGTAATTGACTCTTCCACCCTGGGAAAAAGCTCCTGACTATCCACTCTGTCCATGCCCCTCATAATCTTGTAGACTTCTATCAGGTCGCCCCTCAACTTCCGTCGTTCCAGTGAGAACAAACCAAGTTTCTCCACCCTCTCCTCATAGCTGATGCCCTCCATGCCAGGCAACATCCTGGTAAATCTTTTCTGCACTCTCCCCAAGCCTCCACATCCTTCTGGTAGTGCAGCAACCAGAATTGAACACTATATTTCAAGTGTGGCCTAACTAAGGTTCTGTAAGCGAAGGTCCAATAAGTGACGTCCTTAAGCGAATCCACATTGTGTAGTTCTCTCACCCATGGCATCATCAAGTCAGTGTGCATGGTAACTTCTAAGTGGCTGAAATTCCAAATTACCCAGGGATGTACTCATGTCAGCATGACACCGGCTCAATAAGGCAGCCCAAACACACAGATCAGTCATTAATGCTTTGCACTTGAATGGCTCAACAGATGACAGAATCCAGAGAGCTCCATTTGCCCCATAGCCGGATCCTCATCAATGCAGAATGTTGAGGCACCATCTTGTTCCAGCCCTCAATCGCACTTCACATATCAGAATGCAGTGACCCTTAAATTTACATCATACAGTAAAGTTGCGAAGAGTATTTGCAGTGTCCCCACAGTGAGTGCCTCACCAAGACAATGATTTGCTGAGGTGTATCCACTCAGGACTACAGTCGTCAGAAGCCTGATAAGTCTCTGTCCTGACCTTTGCATCAGTGTGAAACCTTGCCCAGTCGTTATTGAAACAACAGTCAATGACAACATCTTCCTTTCATAGACCCTGCTGAGGCTTTAGGAGATTAGCATATGCATTGCTTTGAGAGCATCACAGTCTTGACACGGTCCAGCTCACAATGGCCATTCCTTTCGAGATGCCCTAAGTCAATGAAAGCACTGTCACGTAATGAATTCCAGATCGCATTGTGTGCTGTGCCTTTACCCAAGGAGCATGTAAAGACCCGCTAAGCAGCCCTCCAGATCTAATGTAAGATTGTTGCAGCTAAGGAGACTGCTTCATCAAGATGAACACACACCTCTGGGATCAACCCCTCTTGCAGTCAATTCTAAGTGTCCTGATTGATCCTTACTTGCATAGTTCAGTGTCATGTGTGGGAAGAGTGGGAACTCAGCATGGAATGACGTTCAGCCTGAAACCAGGACACTTCATCTTTCTGCAGAGAGGCACGGAAGCTATGGGCTTCGATGTTTGAAACTACTTTTCTTATTAACTAATTCTCATAAAGTAAACGTCATTACAAACGAGACATTGGACAAGTTAATATCATGTTAATCGTGACTGCTACCTGTGCCATCCACAAACAACAAACATCAGTGCAACGGCAGCAGAACTGATGACCACTCCTCCAGAGGCCAAAGCATGTCTGCCTGAGATTTAACGGTGACAGGTGCATTGGTCTTGTATCTGTGTCACAGATAATGAGCATTTCCTGATGTCTCGCATGTGGAATTAAAGGTTACTCACAGTGGTCAGATAGTGTGAGAATTTATGCAACTGGAGATCCAGATGGGATTTCATTGGGGGCTACATTTTGGACTTTAAATTTTCATGGGGCATTGAAGAAAAGTGAAAATAAACAAGGTCCATATGACTTGGAAAATGATTAATGCAACATATATTTACAAAAGTGAAAAGTAAATATAATTAGTGAACATCCATGCCACCATTGTGCATTCAGGACTTCCTAATCTTTCTAACCGTACCACTTCATCTAGGTGCAGCCTCAACATCTGCAGCTGCAGTGGAGGCAGCCTGCTGACTGTAATGCCCTGTTGTCTGAGATGGCTTCAGTGCATGTCCTCTGGTGACCTGAAGCCTTGAGGGCCCCAACCTGCTAAGTGTCTCCTACTCTGGTGTGGGTGCAACCTCCTCAGCCTGACTTTCTGGGGTTGATGGGGATCACTGGCAGAGGAAGGGTAGAGCTATAGACCCTTGGAGTGTCCTGGGCGGATGCCCCAGGAGCCTGGCTGACACCCCTCCTCCCTTTGGGTGCATGATGAACCCTCCATGACTCTTTGAGGAGAAGGGGCAACTGGACGGAGGTCGAGGTGCCCCAATGCTCTCACGCCTTGCCACTGCCAGGACCATTGCTTGAGTAATGGGGCAAAATTCTCCAGCCTTCCAGCCCTGTGTTTCCCGCCAGGGGAGGTGGCGCCATGCTTGCTCGCTGCGGGATTCTCTGGTCCTGCTGCTGTCAATGTGAATTCCCATTGATGTCATCTGATACCTGTGGGAAACCCACGGGCGGGGTGCGCTGTTGACAGGACCAGGGAATCCCGCCGGTGTGAATGGCTGGAGAATTCCGACCCTGGTGTGCAGAGCAAAAATCCGGGAGAAACTGCTGGGCATGGGTCTCCAAGGCAGTCACCACTCTTGAAATAGAGATTTGATGCACTCGCATGCCAGAGCCACACCTGCAGACAGAACATGGACAGACTCCTCCAGCCTTTGGTCCAGTCTGCGGACAAGCTCTGACAACTCTATCAATGTTCCCTTATCTGTGTCTACATCTCCAACATGTCTCTTAGGGCCGAGTCCAGAGGCTCATCATTGGATTTGACCTCAGCAGGGGCCTAGTCATCGGTTGTCCTCTGAGTGCCAGAGACTTTAGCATCACAGCCTGTGCCAGCGGTGGACACATGCCTATGAGGTGATCATCTGATTTTGATCCCAAGCCTGCTCTGGAACTGGGTCCTCCCACAGTATCTATCTGCACTGGTGGAGGGTCCAGGTGTACACAGTGATCGTTCTTTCTCTGAGAATAACTCTGTTTCCTCCTCATTTGGGCACTGGGATTGTCTTCAGGTGGAGGGCATCCACCCCCTTTCCATGCTGGAATACAGAAGAGAGAATTAATGATTGATATGATTTGATTTGATTTATTATTGTCACATGTGTTCATATACAATGAAAATGGGCCGAATGGCCTCTTTCTGTACTGTAGGGTTTCTATGATTTCTATGATTTCTATGATATGTAACACCAGGATCTTCAACTCCATGAGATAATGGCAGGACGATCAACTTCCTGCCTACCCTTGCTGATGCATAATTAATGAGCTGAAAAGCAGACGACCGCCCAACGGCAATCATGCCGACTTTCCCATCCACCACCAGATTTAGGGCAGGATTTTCTGGCCATGCTTGGCCCACAACCAGAAAATCCCGCCCGAGGTCAACAGACCTTTACATGGCCCGTCTCCCCGCATGCCACGATTCCAGTGGTGAGCAGGACAGTAAAATTCCCTCCTTAGTCAACAGAATGGAAAATTTTACCCTTCAGAAAAGTGGCATAATTTGCAGTAAATGTACAAAGTAGCATAATTTGTTAAATGTACTTACAGATACACATTGCTGCCGTAATAAATCAATATATGGTAATTTATCGACCCTAGAATTAAATGAAATTATCCTCAACTTCAAAATCAAACAATACTAATGGAGGTGGCATCAAGTCAGTGGGTGGAATTTTCCATTCCAGAACCAGGTCCCGTGGTGGGGGCAGGAACTGGAGTTTTCCACCACGGAGTCCGGTGGGAATTCGCGCTGAATCGCACAAAGCTGACCTAATTAATTATGCAGTTGGGAGTTTCCCAATGTTTTACACGGTGGGGCAAGCTGGACGGTTTGCATCCCGCCATCATATCTGGGTGCCAAATTTGAAAGGACACCGACTGATCCACTGGATTCACCCCCTGGAAGCTGCCACTTGGTAGGTGCTGTACCCACTCACCGCTGCATATGGTGTTCGAGGGTCCAGTAATTGGACGTCTCCATCTTCTCTTCTGATCTCCGCCAGCTGCCCCAGGCCTTCTTGCAGGTAAGTCCAACATCTGCATGCCACGTTGGTCCAAGCTTGCTCTAGGCCAGTGTGAAAGCCCTCGAGCGGTGGGGGGATGATTGAGGGAGGGAGGGTGTAGGTGGCGGATCCCAGTTGGACCTTGATCTGCTGGTCTCTGGCAGGACTGGTGATCCATCATGATGAGTGTGAGCACAATGTCCCACCATGGGAAACCAATTTTTCAGTTCCCACCACATTGTTCCCTCCCTCCCTCACCCCCGCCTACCATTAAACTCGCCATGGGTGGAACTGGAAAAATTCCACCCACTATCTTTTAGAAACTCATCAGTAAATTACTGACTAGTTCAGCCTTTCATCGCTGTTGTGAAATCAGCCCTCCAGTTTTTCTTTTGAAAAGTGTAATTTCCTTCATAATTAAACAATAAACAAATGCATACAATGTGTTTTAATTGCACTGAAGATTTTTTAGCTTATGTGCAAAAACATTCTATTTTAGCTGATCTAATTTCCTTATTCATTTTAAGCCTGGCTACAATACAAGTGAATTCCATGTCCTAAGTATACACAGTGCTTCTTCTGTCTTCCCCCAACAGCAAACCCCCCACTGCCTACATTCCCTCCCTCCACCCCCCTGCCCCCCCCCCCCCCCCCACCCCATCCACTCAACCCCAGCTACCATAATTTTGGCTGATATTTTGTTTGTTTATCCACCTCAGCAAGGTTTTCACTGAACTTCCACTTTTGTTACAGTGACGGATTGGGAGAAATCCCAAGGAAATTCCCGCAACAGTTCTGCGAAAGTGATAATTAGAGGATTCCTGATCTGAGAATTATGATGGAAACGAGCAAATGTTAATGTTACCCTGCCAGTTTATAGAACACTGGCAAACATAACGAATATTTATTTTTATTTTTTGAATGAAATTTGGCAAATTATCTCTGAACAACGCCTGAAGTAAAAAAGCAACAATGTATGAAGTATTATTTCAACAACTAATTGTGAGCGAAATACGAACGTGAATCCTGCATTACAGGAATGCATGAGCAGTATTGTCCCCAAAAAACAATTACTTTTTAATCATTTTACTTTATTTAATTCACACTAATTCAATACTGTAAAGGTGTAATTTGAAGAAATGTAATAACCATTTGCTAAAACAGGACTTTCTCAAAAATGCCAATGTATTTTTCAATAATGGGGTTTCTTTTCTGGTTTGTTGAACATCACCATATTTTCTGTCTCTTGTCTTTGTAAACATATCCCTAGAGATTGAAATGCAATATAGTATGACGAAAAATATAATAAAATCTGCAAATAACACAAGAGCTTTATTTATTTACTTTTGATGTTGGGAAGATAACCCAACAGGCCAAAGGTTTGCTAGTAGCACATTCCTGACCCAGAAGGTCACAGCACATAAAGGTGGATTACTGACAGAGCATACCATCTCCATTCTCCCAACCAAGGTGCACTGCACATTAGCTAGGTTAAATATTACAGTCTCTAAAATATCAAAAATGAAACAATATTTTAAAACCTCTAAATTTAAGAGTCACGTGAAGTTGTATCACATCAGATGGCAGCAAAAGGAGATTTCCTTGGAATTTACATCTTGGATTGGGGCAACAGGCACGCCTGTTTTGTCTGAGTAGTTTCCTTCCTTTGAGAAATTCATGACATCATAACATCAATCTCATTTCTTCAGCATCTTGGCAAATAACGTGACAAGATATCATAAAAACTCGAGGGCACGAATAATGGATGAAAAATGAGTGAAACTCCCATAATAGCAACAACAGGGCTGGGGCCTTCTGCACTGTCACACATGCTTTTTACATCAATGGAAATTAACTCATAAAAATATGATATCAAAAGAGGTGTTTTTGACCACTGTAAGAGCAACAATGTTTAAACAATGCTAGATATTTCTCCATAACTCTCGCTAGAATGGCGCTTCTGTTGTTTATGAAAATAAGTTAGGTTTTATGAACGAGTATTTCTGACACAAAACTTTACAAAGCAGGCGCACTTATCAGGAATCATAGAATCACAGAATCCCTATAGTATAGAAAGAGGCCATTCAACCCACTGAGTCTGTACCGACCACAATCCCACTCAGGCCCTATTCCCGCAACCATCAATCCCCTTGACACTAGGGTCAATTTAGCATGGCCAACCAACCTAACCAGCACAACTTTAGACTGTGGGAGGAAGCTGGAACACCCAGAGGAAATACACGCAGACACGGGAAGGATGTGCAAACTCCACACAGACAGTGACCCGAGGCCCTGGTGCTGTGAGGCAACAGTGCTAACCACTGTGCCACCGTGCCACCCAAATTTGGATGTGCACAGAAAACCGTACTGGCACAATGACTGCCATGTCTGCCTTCCCAATATGTTTTCTTATCACAACAAGCTCTGCATCAGGGGAACTAATTTGTAAAATCCACCCCGTTATACGGCCAAATAGTCAAGCAACTGTGTGGAGTTAATTGCAGATTCACAGAGGCAATGGGGGGGAATTTTCCTGTCCTGCCCGCCACGGGAATTGTAGTGGGCAGGGGGGCGGACCATGGAAAGGTCCATTGACATCGGGCAGGATTTTCCAGTTTTGGGGTGAGCGTGGCCGGAAAATTCCGACCAACATTCCACAGACAAAGATTTGGTACTATATGATGTCACACAGGGACAATTTAGAAACTGGTAAATTCACGTAAATTTTCTTCCAACATCCTGATCCCATGTATGTTTAATTATTTTCAACGCACCACAAGCTGAATAAATGTCTGATTAACACCTTGAGATGAAGATGTGCTGAACAGACATGTTGCAGTTAGGTTTGTCCATTATCAACTTAGAATCACAGACTCCCTACAGTACAGAAGGAGGCCATTGGGCCCATCCAGTCTGCAGTGACACTCCAAAAGAGCATCCTCCCCAGGCCCAAGAATGTAGTTTGCAGCGGTGTTTCATAAGAGTCAGTGTGGGCACTGAAGCCATTGTCTTTGGTCCCAATTCCAAACTGTGTTCCCTCGCCAACACCTCCGTCTCTCTCCCTGGCAACAGTCGGAGATTAAGCCAGTCTTTTAGCAATTTGGGTGTCACGTTTGACCTCTTTTTAGGGGTGTCACGTTTGATCCCAAGATGAGTTTCTAATCTTGCATTCATGCAATTGTTAAGAGTTCCTATTTTCATCTCTGTAACTATCTGATGTCACTCCTGCCTCAGCTCAGCGGGTACTGAAATATTTATTTATGCCATCGTCTTGGTTATTTCAATGCACTCCTGGCTCCTCTCATAAACTTGAGGTCATCCAAAACTATGCTGCCCATATCTTAACTCGAACCGAGTTCTGTTCGCTATCATCTCTGTTATTGCTGGCCTACATTGACCCCCAGTAAAACAACATCTTGGATTTTAAAATTTCCATCCTTGCTTTCAAGCCCTTCCATGGCCTCACCCTTCCCAGTTTCTGCTAACTCCTCCTACTCAATATCGTCCAAGGTACCTGTTCTCTTCTAATTCTGGGCTCTTGTGCACACTTAATTTAAGCTATCCACCATTGGTGGCCACGCCATCAGTTTCCTAAAACATAAGCACTAACACCTTTCATACATCTCTCTGTTTTTCTAACTTGCTTTCCTTCTTTAAGACACTCCTAAAACCTACCTCTTTGACCAAGCTTTTGATCATCTGATCTAATATCTGCTTGTGTGACCTGGGGCCATACTTTGTTTGAGAGTACTCCTGTGGGGCGGCACGGTGGCACAGTGGTTAGCACTGCTGTCTCACGGCGCCAGGGACCCGGGTTCGGTTCCCGACTTGGGTCACTGTCTGTGCAGAGTCTGCATGTTCTCCCCGTGTCTGCCTGGGTTTCCTTCGGGTGCTCCGGTTTCCTCCCACAGTCCAAAGATGTGCAGGTTAGGTGCATTGGCCATGCTAAATTCGCCCTCAGTGTTCCCAAACAGGCGTCAGAGTGTGGTGACTAGGGGATTTTCACAGTAACTTCATTGCAGTATTAATGTAAGCCTACTTGTGACATTAATAAATAAACTTTAAAACTGAAGCATCTTGGAACAATTTATTACATTGAATGTGTCATCATTATAAGTTACTGTTGTTATCAGTCATTTCAATTTTTATAGATTGGGTAGGAAGCGGTGTTATAAAATTTGAAAATGATTTGAAACTTCGCAAAGATGAAGATAGCTATAGTGGGCGGGATTTTCCAGCTGTTCCCAGTGGTGGGATTTCCAATCCTGCCAATTGTGACCCCTGCTGATGGCGACACCCCTGCCTTGGGTTCCCTGGCAGTAACGGATGTGAACAATGGGAAACACCCCGCTGCCAGCGGCGGAACCAGAAGATCCCACCACTGGCCAATGGAGGGCTGCCACCGCCACCGCAAAACACACCACGGGAGGGGGGGGGGAAATCCCATCCACTTTTCAGAATGGCATGGACAATATGATGAAATGGGCAGCAGCACGGCAGATGGAGTTTTAATGGGTTAAGTGAGAAGGTACTTTTTCGAAGGACTAATATGAAAAGGCAGTAAATAGCATAATCTTGAAACATAATCTTAACCTTTTATGAGGAGGGAGACATTGGTATCTGTACACACAAATCCTGAAGTAAGGCACAGCATTTTGATAAAATGGTTAAAAAAAGCTTTCAGCTTATTTGAATTTATAAAAGCAAAGAGGTCACAGCATAAATTTTGAAATCGACGATTAGGCTTCAGCTGAAGTAACGTGGGCAATTCAGGTCACAACAATTCAGTAAAGGCCTTGGAAAGGGTACAGAAGAGGTTTACCAGGATGTTACCAGGGACTTCAGTTATTGGCCGGAATTTTCCAGCTGTTCACGGCCCACCATCGCTGCCAGCGAGAACGGGGAATTTGGCACTCAGCCAAATCTCCATTCACCGCAGCGGGACCGGAGAATCCCAGCCGCGGGCAAGATCGGAGAATCTGGCCCACTAAGTGCTGTTGGAAAATTAGGACTGTTCCCTTTAGAACAGGGAAGGCCATGACGTGGAGATGCCAGCATTGGATTGGGGTGGGCAGCTATTGTTGGTCCTGTTAAATCTCACGGGATCCAGGGTGAGGTATCTAAGTGGATACAAAATTGGCTTCTTGATAGAAGCCAGAGGGTGGTTGTAGAGAGTTGCTTTTCAAACTGGAGGCCTGTGACCAGCAGTGTGCCTCAGGGATCAGTGCTGGGCCCACTGTTATTTGTCATTTTTATTAATGATTTGGATGAGAATATAGGGGGCATGGTTAGTAAGTTTGCAGATGACACAAAGATTGGTGGCATAGCGGACAGTGAAAAAAGTTATCTCCAATTGCAACGGGATCTTGATCAATTGGGCCAGTGGGCTGACGAATGGCAGATGGAGTTTAATTTCGACAAATGCGTGGTGATGCATTTTGGTAGATTGAACCAGGGCAGGACTTACTCAGTTAATGGTAGGGCATTGGAGAGAGTTACAGAACAAAGAGATCTGGGGGTACATGTTCATAGTTCCTTGAAAGTGGAGTCACAGGTGGACAGAGTGGTGAAGAAGGCATTCGGCATGCTTGGTTTCATCAGTCAGAACATTGAATACAGGAGTTGGGACGTCTTGTTTAATTTGTACAAGACATTGGTAAGGCCACACTTGGAATACTTTGTGCAATTCAGGTCACCCTATTATAGAAAGGATATTATTAAACTAGAAAGAGTGCAGAAAAGATTTACTAGGATGCTACCGGGACTTGATGGATTGAGTTATAAGGAGAGGCTGAATGGACTGGGACTTTTTTCTCTGGAGCGTAGGAGGCTGAGGGGTGCCCTTATAGAGGTCTATAAAATAATGAGGAGCATAGACAAGATAGATAGTCAATATCTTTTCCCAAAGGGAGGGGAGACTAAAACTAGAGGGCATAGGTTTAAGGTGAGAGGGGAGAGATACAAAAGGGTCCAGAGGGGCAATTTTTTCACACAGAGGGTGGTGAGTGTCTGGAACAAGCTGCCAGAGGTAGTAGTAGAGGCAGGTACAATTTTATCTTTTAAAAAGCATTTAGATAGTTACATGGGTACGATGTGTATAGAGGGATATGGGCCAAATGTGAGCAATTGGGATTAGCTTAGGGTTTTTAAAAAAAAAAAGGGCGGCATGGACAAGTTGGGCTGAAGGGCCTGTTTCCATGCTGTAAACCTCTATGACTCTATGTCCCTACTCTCCACTCACTCGAGGAAGGAGCAGAGCTCCAAAAGCTCATGATTCCAAATAAACCTACTGGACTTTAACCTGGAACAGATAAGGTGAAGAGTGACTTAATAGAAATGTCTATGAAAGGCTTTGTTAAAATAGATAGAGAAACATTATCCCTCTGGCGAGTAGGTCGATAGCTAAAGGTCAAAGACTCAAAATCATTAGCAAAGGATTTAGGGGGAATGTGAGAAATACTTTCACTCAGCAAGCTGTCAGGACCTGGAACACTCAAACTGAAAAGGTGACGGAAGCTGATATCATAAATAATTTTAAAAGGGAGTTGAACGGGTGTGAGAGTGAGGAACATACAAGGTTATGGATAAAAAGCAGGGAAATGGACAATCAAGACTGCTTTTTCAGAGAACTAGCACAAGCATAACAAGACAAATGACCTCCTTCTATGTCATATGTTTTTAGGCTCACAAGACTGTAGCTGGTGGGACACCAAAGTGCTGACAATATCCAAAATAACTGTTGTGAAATTGTTTGGTCTGGAAAATCAAGTCACCTGGGGTGGGATCTCGAGCCCAAACTCTTCGTGCGTGGGGTTGCTGGCGGGGGAGCAAAATCTGGAGGGAACCAGAAATTCCGAAACTCGCCAGTGACATAATCAAGTTCACGCCCATTATTTTTAACGTATTTTAATAAATTTGAATCTAATTACCTTGCCCCCTTTCCACATGATCCCCCTCACTAAATATGCATACCACAGAATTTGACCAGACCCGTCAAGGGATCCCTCTTGGGCGCAGATAGTACCGGTGGGCGGGGGGGGGGGGGGGGGGGGGGGGGGGGTGTAGAGAGGGACATGGCCACGCAGTGCCCTGCAAACCCCCCTTTAAAGATGGCACCCTGAAATCTGTGGAGGCTGTTATCAGCTACATGCCAGAGTGACGGGGTAAACCTTGCCCACTCATTTTGTTTCTTTTAAGAGTCTCAAAATCTGAAGAGGAAACGGGTCTGTGCAAGTGGAGAATTACACGCCAGTTTTCTGACTGAGCCTTACACATTGACAAATTTTAGTAAGATCACCCACCCTCCCCTAGTCTTGATTGGTTGCTATCCTTGTCACTTAGACTCCATTGTCACCGGTGCTCAAGACTTCATCCTATGCCTTCTCTTCAATGTCACTATGTGAACAATAGTGCAACTTATAATTCAGTCAGACCAACAAGTGTTTGCATGACTACAAATTGCAAGAAGCTTGGCTGAAATGGCTAATCAATAAACAGCAGATGTTGTAAGCTCGGAAGTCTTTTCTAATTTGTTACCA
The DNA here is from genome assembly GCF_964213995.1 of Mustelus asterias. NCBI lineage: Eukaryota > Metazoa > Chordata > Chondrichthyes > Carcharhiniformes > Triakidae > Mustelus > Mustelus asterias. The sequence continues at coordinate 17,933,425 of NC_135803.1, forward strand.
CAAATGCTACAATTACCAGCTATTTTCCCCTTAATATCTGCAACTATTTTATCACCTGCTTCAATTGGAGAGGGTGACAGTTGGTATTGGTATGTACTTCTCTTTAAGTACAGTTGGCAGTCCATTGGGTTCGTCATGCTCTGTGAAGATGACATATGGTACATTATAAATATATGAGGACACTTAACAACTGGCAGTATGGTTATTATAAGCACTATTACACAATTATGCATATTCAGTGTGTACAAACATATTGCTGTAACATGCTGTGAAAGGAGAAAAGCAGCATATTCTATAAATGGTGGGAGACAGAGAGTGCTCGTATTTAGTGGGATCTGAATGTCCTTGTACATGAATCACAGCAAGTTAGCAAAATTATTAGAAAGCAAAATGGTTCATCAGCTCTTATGACAAAGTGATTGGCAAAGGAAAGAGGCAGAGGTCTTACTGCTATCGTACAGACCACACCAAGTAGAGGGGAAGGTGGTGGCATCGCAGTAATGTTACTGGACCAGTGATACAGAGGCCCAAGCAAATTCTCGGGGGACACGGTTTTGAATCCCACCAGAACAGCTGGTAGAATTTCAAATGCAGTTAGTAAATCTGGAATTAAAAAGTCTGTCTCGAAAAAAACTGGACTTGAAACACATCTGGTTTATTAATGCCCATCAGGGAAGGGACTCTGCCTTCGTTACTTGGTCTGACCTGGCCTATATGTGCGTCCAGAGCCACAGCAATGAAACTGGACAGATCACCTGGTATCAACTTAGGCACCAGAAACAACAACAATGATGAACCCAGCACTTTCGACCTTGCAAAGTCCTCCTCACTAACATTTGTGGGCCTGTGCTGCTCCACAGATCAATCAAGCAGCAATCTGACATAGTTATACTCACGGGATTATACTTTACAGACAAAATCCAGATACCACTATCACTATCTGTGGATATGTCCTGTCCCACTGGCAGGATAGACCCATCAGAGATGGTGGCAACACAATGGTATACAGTTAGTGGGGACTTGCCCTGGTTGTTCTCAGCATTGACTCTCATACATGTCATGGTATCAGGTCAGAAAGGGGCAAGGAAACCTCTTGCTGACTACCATCTACCCCTATCCCCTGAGCTAATAAATATTCATAATATTGGACACAACAAGGAGAGGCGATGACCTCGTGGTATTATCGCTTGACGATTAATCCAGAAACTCAACGAATGTTCTGGAGACCTGGGTTAGAATCCCACCACGGCAGGTGGTGGAATTTGAATTCAATAAAAAATATCTGGAATTAAGAATCTACGGATGACCATGGAACCATTGTTGATTGTTGGAAACACCCATCTGGTTCACTAATGTCCTTTAGGGAATGAAATCTGTCATCCTTACCTGGTCTGGCCTACATGTGACTCCAGAGCCACAGCAATGTTGTTGACTCTCAACTACCCTTGGGCAACTAAGGATGGGTAATAAATGCTGCCCATGTCCCACAAATGAACTTTTTAAAAAACTTGGAGGAAGCAGAGGTGACAAGAGCACAGAATACATTCTGGGCGGGGACTTCAAAGTTCAGCACAAGGAGTGATTTGATACCACCACTACTGACTGAGCTGGCTGAGTCCAAAGGAAATAGCTACTAGACTGAGTCTGGGCAGATGTTGAGGGAATGAACAAGTGCAAGGGAAAACTTAGTTGACCTCAGCCTCACCAATCTACCTATTTCAGATACACCTTTTTCCTCGGATGGTGTTGGCTAGCACGAGGGGACATAGCTTTAAATTGAGGGGTGAGAGATATAGGACAGATGTTAGAGGTAGGTTCTTTACTCAGAGAGTAGTAAGGGCGTGGAATGCCCTGCCTGCAGCAGTAGTGGACTCGTCAACGTTGAGAGCATTCAAGTGGTTATTGGATAAACATATGGATGATATTGGAATAGTGTAGATTAGAGGGGCTTTAGATTGGTACCACCGGTCGGCGCAACATCGAGGGCCGAAGGGCCTGTACTGCGTTGTAATGTTCTATGTTCTATGTTCTAATAGCATTGGTAGAAGTGACCACTGCACAGTCTTTGTGGAGCCAAAGTCCTGTCTTAACATTGAGGATACCCTCCATCGTGCTGTGTGACACTACCATAGTGCTAAATGGGATAGATTTCAACATATCTAACAACTCAAAACTGGGCAGCCATGAGGCATTGTGGGTTATCAGCAGGAGCAAAGTTATACATAACCGCAATCCATAACCTCATGGTCCAGCATAACCCCCACTCTGCTATTACAATCAAGCCAGGGAAATAATCCTAGTTCAATGAAGAGTGCAGGAAGGCATTCCCAGGAGCATCAGCAGACATACCTAAAAATGAGGCATCAGCCTGGTGAAGCTACAGCACAGAACTACTTACATGCAAAATGCCATCAGCAGCAAGTGATGGACAGAGCTAAGTGATTCCACAGCAAATGGATCCAAAATTACCAAAATTCACTGGACTCTGGGGTGGTTTCCGCAGATTGGAAAACAGCAAATGTGACCCCATTGTTTAAAAAGGGAGGTAGACAAATGGCAGATAACTATAGGCCGGTTAGCTTAACTTCTATAGTGGGGAAAATGCTTGAATCTATCATCAAGGAAGAAATAGTGAGACATCTGGATAGAGATTGTCCCATTGGGCAGATGCAGCATGGGTTCATGAAAAGCAGGTCATGGTTAACTCATTTACTGGAATTCTTTGAGTACATTATGAATGTGGAGGACAATGGAGAGCCACTGGAAGTGGTGTATCTGGATTTCCAGAAGGCATTCAACAAGGTGCCGCACAAAAGGCTGATGCATAGGATAAAGGTGCACAGCATTACCGGTAATGTATTAGCATGGATAGAGGATTGGTTAACTAACAGAAACAAAGAGTGGGGATAAATGGGTATTTTTTCTGGTTGGCGATCGGTGACCAGTGGTGTGCCTCAAGGATCAGTGCTGGAACTGCAATTGTTTACAATTTTCACAGATGATTTGGAGTTGGGGACCAAGTGCTGTGTGTCAAAATTTGCAGATGACACAAAGATGAGTGGTAGAGCAAAGTGTGCAGATGACACAAAAAGTCTGCAAAGGGATATAGATACTTTAAATGAGTGGGCAAGGGTCTGGCAGATGGAGTACAATGTTGGTAAATGTGAGGTCATCCATTTTGGCAGGAATAACAGCAAAATGGATTATAATTTAAGTAGTAAAACATTGCAGCATGCTGCTGTACAGAGGGACCTGGGTGCCCTTGTGCATGAATCACAAAAAGCTGGCTTGCAGGTGCAGCAGGTAATTAAGAAGGCAAATAGAATTTTGTACTTCATTGCAAGAGGGACGGAGTTTAAAAGCAGGGAGGTTAGGTTGCAGATGTATAAAGTGCTGGTGAGGCCACACCTGGAGCACTGTGTACAGTTTTGGTTTCCTGACTTGAGAAGGATGTACTGACACTGGAGAGGATGAAGAGGAGATTCACGAGGTTGATTCCGGAGTTGAGAGGTTTGGCTTATGAGGAGAGACTGAGTAAATTGGGACGGTATTCATTGGAATTTAGAAGAATGTGGAGAGATCTTATAGAAACATATCAGATTATGAAGGGAATAGATAAAATAGAAGCAGGGAGGTTGTTTCCCCTAGCGGATTAAACTAGAACTAGGGGGCATTGCCTCAAAATAAGGGGGAGCAGATTTAGGACTGAGTTGAGGAGGAACTTCTTCACCCAAAGGGTTGTGAATCTGTGGAATTCCCTGCCCAGTGAAGCAGTTGAGGCTATCTCATTGAATGTTTTAAGGCAGCGATAGATAGATTTTTGAACAGTAAAGGAATTAAGGGTTATGGTGAGCGGGCAGATAAGCGAAGCTGAGTCCACGAAAAGATCAGCCACGGTCTTACTGAATGATGGAGCAAGCTCAAAGGGCCAGATGGCCTACTCCTGCTCCTCGTTCTTATGTTATGATCCGATCTAAGCTCTGCAGTCCTGCCACATTCAGTCATGAATAGTGGTGGACAATTCTGGAGGAGGCTCCACAAATATCCCCATCCTCAATGATGGAAGGGGCCAAACACACCAGTGCAGAAGATAAGCCTTTGCACCTCCCTCCACTGCCAATGCACAGTAGCAGTGAATCATAGAATCATAGAATCCCTACAGTACAGAAAGAGGCCATTCAGCCCATCGAGTCTGCACCGACCACAATCCCACCCAGGCCCTACCCCCATATCCCTACATATTTTACCCACTAATCCCTCTAACCTACGCATCTCAGGACACTAAGGAGCAATTTCAGCAGGGCCAATCAACCTAACCCGCACATCTTTGGACAGTGTGTCTACAAGATCCACCGCAGCAACTCATCAAGGATCATAGAATCCTTACAGTGCAGAAGGAGGCTACTTGGCCTATCGAGTTTGCACCAGCTCTCCAACTGAGCATCCCACCCAGGCCCTATCCCTGTCACCCCATTTAGTTACCCCACTAATCCCCCTAACTTACACATCCAGGGACACTAAGAGGCAATTTAGCACGGTCAATCCACCTAGCCTGCACATCTTTGGACTGTGGGAAGAAACCGGAGCACCCAGAGGAAACCTACGCAGACACAGGGAGAACGTGCGAACTCCACACAAACAATCACCCAAGGCCGGAATTGAACCCGGATCTCTGGCACTGTGAGGCAGCAGCGCTAACCACTGTGCCACCGTGCCACCTCAGACAGCACCTTCCAAACCTAGACCATTACTATTCGAAAATAACAAGGGCAGCAGACACATAGGAAAGCCACCAACTGGAAATTCACTCCAAGTCACTCACCATCTTGGCTTCGAACTATATTGATGGTCGTTCACTGTCATTGCGTCAAAATCCTGGAATTCCCATCCTAACAGTGCAGGTTTTCGTACAACATATGGATTGCAGTAATTCAAGAAGGCAGCTCACTACTACCTTTTCATGGGCAATAAATGTTGGCCAAGTCAACAACACCGACATCACCCAAACGAATAAAAACTATGCAGTTTTTGTCTCCTTACCTAAGGAAAGATATACTTCCCTTATTTTTGAACTATGTTCCCTCATTCTAGATTCCCCAAGATGAAACATCCTCTCAGTGTTTACCCTGTTAAGTTGTCTCAGAAATCATAGATTTCCCAGCCATAGAACATATTTCCCCACCTGTCAGCTTCTTGCTAGGATTACTGGAGAGTGCAACGCAAGAAGTGCTTCTTCAGTAAAACTAACAAGCTGTGGACACTTTCAGCAGTAACACTGAAGGGCTCTAGCCATGGTCATGGAGGGACTGTAGTTCAAAATACCTCCTCTCTCAGGGTATTTTCGCTCCTTGAAAGCTAATTGGCCACTATTTTGGAAGGTACTTCAACCTGTCTAGCACTTCTACTGCACTTCCCTGCAGCCACCCTTCACCACACCACTGCAGATTATGTTGCTCCATCTTCCACCTCTGCCAAGGTTCAAGACTGGAGACCACACCTTGGCCAACTGCTCCAGCAGCAGTAGGAGCAACACCAGTTGCCTTCTCCTCAGCCATGTGCTCTGTCACTGCACGGGCACTGAGATTTAGCCCTAGGAAGCAAGGACCCCATCAGGATCAGCCCTCTCAATGTTCCTGAGTACCAGAGACGCAGGCGGCTCAGGCTCTCAATGAAGTTCGCTGCTGACATCTGCAACCTCCTGGAACAAGATTCCTCCCTATGGGTCATGTGAGTACAAATTGCCAATAGCCAACAAGGTTCTTGTGACTGGAGGCTCTGTATCATCTTGGGCCACTTTCTCCATGTGGGAGGGACCTGAGAATGGTCCTGCTATTGCACCAGAGATTAGGTTGGTAAAATTCCACCCAAAGCTTTTAGCAGGAGAAACAGAAAACATGCCTCAAAGTGAGGCGTTGGCTATCAACAAAGCTTCCCTTGATTATCACAGGAGTAAAATGTAGCATTCTATGACTAAGACCATTATTATTGCTTTTAACAGTGATGTTTTGACCAGTCACATTGATAGAGGTTTCCAAGAGGTTTATTTTATATGTATACTTATAGGATGGTTGAAGCAATATTTTGAAAACCTGTATGTGCAATTGAGTAGAGCTTCAAAACCACCTTCGCTGCCACAGATCTGACAGGATTCTTTCCATGTCGGAATTCAGGACCATATGCCTAAAGTAAACCAAGTGCCAATAGCTTAAGCAAACCTCCTGAGGCCACAAAGTTTCTTCCTCATTTGCTGTCAAGTCTGATGCATCTGAGCCATCTCATTTATGCACCCACATTTCTACCCAGGCATCGACCCACTGTCTTCCTCTGCAGTAAATGTGGAAGAGAGTGCCAGGCTGCGGCTCCTCATGTTTAACAGGCGATTCACCACAATGGTGCAAACTATCACCTTACACAGGCTACCTTGTGCATCACCTGACCTGCACAGGGCATGTTTCATTGATTTAATTGCCCACCTCACAAACTCAGGCAGGATCATGTTTCTGTGCTAAACTGCGTAGACTACCAATGGCTTGCTGTCACTACAACAGGACTGCAGAATCAGTTCCTCTAAGCATGTTGATTCATTTTTCAGATGAATGAAAGCTTTAACTAATCAATGACTTTTTCCAAAAAACTGAAATAAAGTAAATGTTGATTTTCTGTAGGACTAAAATTCCCTTTTCTCTTTCTGCCTTCCTCTTCCTGAAGGCACAGTCAGCCGTTACATATTTGACCTTTACATTAATAGATGATAGTAACAAGTAGGCAATTGACTAGTTTTTTTGCTACAAAATTTGTTTTCAACTCTTCTGGGGAGACCAAAATAGTTGAGTAAGCCACACATACATTGAATAGAATAACACATTTGTTCCTGCTTATTGAGTGGATTTAATAGAGAAATAAACATCAGGCCACAAATACCAATTTTGGACCAAAAACATATGGATCAAAGATATAATGCCAGTGTAAGCAGGATTGCGAACTTCTAATTCCCATTAGTCAAGCTCACATACTACTTGCTCTCGTTTATAACTGAACTGAACTACTCTGTACTGGTAAATGTTTGGCACCTGTTTATCTCGATTTTATGTAGTCCCTCGGTACTATTCTATATGAGACATTGAATGTTTGCTCCATGGGTCTTGCTAATAGAGGGGGCTCTGTGTGAAGCTTCAGAGGAACTTGCATCTTTTGCAAATATAGGTAATGGGTGGGCAGAGGTGGTGGGTGCATAAATGAAATCTCAACAGACTCGACAGCAAATGAGTAACAAACTTTGTGGATTCAGGGAATTTGCTCAGGTGACTGCATTGGCACTCGATGTACTTTATGGGCCTGGGTTCCAATATGGAAAGCACTTTTATCACTCCCTTGAGGACTCTCCCAAGGCCAGATGTACGAAGGCACTGCCCAGGCAAACTATATACATATTCACTTAAAATGACCAGGGTGCTGCAAACATGATGGACATCTTCTTTGCACAACAATACTTCACGAAGTCATTTGAAAATGTTTCATGCTGTCTGCAGACACTAAGACTAATATTGAGGAGTCCAGCGCTGCATCTTTGCAATGCTCCATGACTGAGCTGCAAAACACCAGGCAGAACATAATCACCCCAGGGCATGTTACAGTGGGTTCATATTATCCCTGATGCCAAGTTAGATGTGATATGATTGATGAATTGATTAGGGTTTGAGGTCTTGGATAAAAGTTTTATGACCATTACCGAGCCCAGGGATTGCAATGCTAGATTACCTGGTACTACTTGCTCATCTTCATGATTACGGTGTGCAGCCCAGTGATTGAGTGGCTGCATGCTCAGCAGGAGTGCAGGTCCATGGCAGGCTAGCACCAGTTGAAGCTAACCTACACTTTTGAAAGCCTGCACTTCTTAAATTAAGGGTTGGAACTGGCTGGAAAGCGTTCCTGTGAAGAAAATAAAGAGGAACAGGTCAACTGGCAGGTTCTCTGACCCAGCACTGCAAGCTTTATGTCAGGACGTTGGAAGGAGAGAGGTCAGATTTTTCACACTTGGGCAGGAGGGCCTCAAGACATACACTGTGAAGGGAATGGGAGCAGAGAGTAATGGGGGTCAACGCAAAGAGTCTAGTCCTAAGGACTAGCTTCAGTGCCAGAAAAAGTTCAATGATCAAGGTCAATGGATGCATCTTCTAATGCCATGTACTATTCACCACATCACAAACATCACACACTGCTGAAAGCACCACTTCCCACCATTCATACCCATCAGCAATCAGGACTCATGCCTAAACATTCATATGCTCATCCTTACCTGTTTAACACTGCTGCAAGCCTCACACCCACATCACGTCCACATGTGGGCGGCACGGTAGCACAGCGGTTAGCACTGCTGCTTCACAGCTCCAGGGACCTGGGTTCGATTCCCGGCTTGGGTCACTGTCTGTGTGGAGTTTGCACATTCTCCTCGTGTCTGCGTGGGTTTCCTCCGGGTGCTCCGGTTTCCTCCCACAGTCCAAAGATGTGCGGGTTAGGTTGATTGGCCATGCTAAAAAATTGCCCCTTCGTCTCCTGGGATGCGTAGATTAGAGGGATTAGCAGGTAAAATGTGTAGGGATATGGGGGTAGGGCCTGGGTGGGATTGTGGTTGGTGCAGACTCGATGGGCCGAATGGCCTCTTTCTGTACTGTAGGGTTTCTATGATTTCTATGATCTTGCAGCTTCAACCTACTTTTATCTATTCATGCATGTCAGGCACAACATCCAAACATATTGTAACACACTAAGTGACACTCTTCTCTCTCTCTCTTCCTTCCAGGACAATGTAGCATATGTAGGAAACTACAGCAAAATACCACCATGGCTAATCCATCTAACATGAACATCTTTGGACATTAAGGGGTAATTTAGCATGGCCAATCCACCTAACTGACACATCTTTGGACTGTGGGAAGAAACCGGAGCACCCGGAGGAAACCCATGCAGACATAGGGAGAACATGCAAACTCCACACAGACAGTCACCCAAGGCCGGAATTGAACCTGGGTCCCCGGCGGTGTGAGGCAGCAGTGCTAAGCACTGTGCCACCGTGCCAGCCAGATCATCCACGATGACAATATGTTAATACTTGATGCATCCTCTCAAGTCTCACTTTGCCCTCATTCCACAGTCCGGTAAGAAGTCCAAATTGCACTCGATGAGATCATGTGCTTCTTGTTCACAATGCAAGTTCAAAATGACGTAAGAAGAACCATGCTCGGTGCCATGCAAGCCCAGTCTGGTGCCATGCTGGTCCAGAGTGTTTCCATCCTGGCTGCAGTTGTCAGTATTCAAAGTGGTGTGAAGGCTCACACAGCAGCCCAGCAATCTGTCCTCCAGCAAATTACAAGGATTGCTGAGACACCACCAATGGGAATGGAAGCGACTCCTTGGAACACAAATCAATTTTCTCCCCTCCAGGATGACAGCATTTGTGCTCCCACTTCTGGAAGAAAAGGATATGAGGATCATTGAGAGGGTGCTGAGGAGATTTACCAGAATGATTTAAAGGATGGGGATTTTAGCTGCAAGGTTAGGTTGAAGAAGCTGGAGTTGTTCTCCCTAGAATAGGGAGGAGGAGGGGAGCTTTGAAGAGGTTACAAGATTATGGCACTTTTGGATACACAGTAACTTCATTGTATTGTTAATGTAAGCCTACTTGTGATGCTAATAAATAAACTTTAGGTAGACAAGGAAAAACTATTTTCATCAGCAAATGTTACAAGGACCAGGAAACACATTTAAGTTTTGGGCAAGAGTTTCAGAGTGAATTTGAGGAACAATTTTCCTACACAAGTGGTAATAACCTGGAACTCACAGCCCACGAGGGTGGTGAAAACAGAGGTGATCAATGATTTCGTAAACAAATTAGATGGTCACTTGATGAAAATAAACTTGCTCAGCTATGGCAATGGAGCAGGAGAATGGGACTGACAGGGTTGCTCCAAAGGTAATTGACATGGACTCAAAGGGCTGGATGGTCTGCTTCCGTACCATACAAGACTATCTTTTGAACAACAGTCTTTCATATGAAATGAAGCCTCATCTGCTGTTTCGTAAAACATAAAAGATTCCATGTGACTATTCAAAGTATACCAGGGAGTTATTTATCCATTAATCTAAATATTAAGGTTTTAAGTTTATTTATTAGTATCACAAATAGGCTAACATTAACACTGCAATGAGGTTACTATGAAAATCCCCTGGTCGCCACACTCCGGCACCTGTTCAGGTACACTGAGGGAGAATTTAGCATAGAAAATGCACCTAACCAGCATGTCTTTCGGACTGTGGGAGGAAAAGAGAGCACCTGGAGGAAACCCACACAGACACAGAGAGAGCATGCAGACTCTGCAAAGGCAGTGACCCCAAGCTGGGAATTGAACCCAGGCCCCTGGCGCTGTGAGGTAGCAGTCCCAACCACTGTGCCATAATGCTGCCCAGTCAACAAAAGCAAGTTATCTCATTGCTTTCACTGAGAGGTTCTCATTGAGCAAGGTTTGGGCGGGAACGGGGAAGCAAAAAATAGCAATAGAGAGTTTAGAAATTAGCACCGTAATCTTGCTCCCGTTCACATCTGCAGGATCTTACAGTTTCGTTGATAATGCACCCTCGTCATGGGGTTCCCTGCGATGTGGGGTGCATTCAATGGGGAACCCCATTGACAACAGTGGGACCATAAGATCTTGCCACCACCGAGCCACCTCACCACCACTGTGAAACATGCTGCTGAGTGGGAGAAAAATCCTGCCCTGGTCAGAAGACAGAGAGGTTAGGTTTCAATGCCAATAAAATCAGAAATATCTCAAAAAATTCAGAGATCAGATAGAGGACAAGAGCAAAACTGACAAATGAGGTATTAAATAATATGTATGTCAATAACTGTGGTGTAACTAATAAGGTTGCTGAGCTGCAGGCAAAAGTTGCCACATGGGATTACGCTGTGATTGCAAAACCAGACAGGATTCAAATAAGGCAAGAAATAAGGCTCTTAATATTCCTGGGTGCCAAGTATTCGGGAATGATAGAGGAGGACAAAGAGGAGGGGCTCGGGCAGTATTGATAAAGGATGATGTTACAGTTCTAAATAGACAGATGTGACTTGGAATGAATCTATTTGTCCTGAGTGTAGGAACAGTGGTAGAAAAATTACATCATTGGAATTTTTTAATAGACTTCCAAATGGGGAGAAAGAGATACATGAACAAATTTGTGAGCAAATTTTAGAGGTATGTAACAAAAATCAACTCGTAATATTAGGAGATTTTACTTGCCCTAATGTAAACAGGGAAAAATATGGTCTCAGGATAGAAACATAGAAACTAGAAGGAAAAGTAGGCCTTTCAGCCCTTTGAGCCTGCTCTGCCATTCATTATGATCATGGCTGATCATCAAATTCAATATCCTGATTTCCCCCTTCCCCCCATATCCCTTGAACTCTTCACCCCAAGAGCTATATCTAATTTATTCTTGAATTCACACAACGTTTTGGCCTCAACTACTTTCTGTGGTAGTGAATTCGACACATTCGCCTCTACTAGCTAGGGAAGGAGAGGAATTTCTGATATGTGTACAGGAGAATTTTCTTGACCAATGAGTCTCCCATCCAACAAAGCAGCAAGCAGTGTTACATCTGGTTCAGGGAAATTAAGTCGGGCAGAGGAGTGTGTTACAGTAGGAGTTATCGAGATAACAGTCATCACAACATAAATTAGTTTACAGTAATTATGGAAAGATACCAGAAAATACCATCGATAAAACATGCATGTGGGGAAGAACAATTCCAGTGCTTTAAGAAGAGACCTAGCATGAATAAATTGAAAAAAAAATACACTGCACAGTCTAGCAGTTCCAAAGCAATAGGAGAAAGTTAGGGAATAAATCGTTCAGGTGGAAACTTGGAAGGTTCCTTTAAAGGAAAAGATGGGAGAACGAAAGCTAATGTACTCAAATGCTGACGAAGGACAAAAAAATTTTTTTAAAACAGAAAAGTAGGTTTATGACGAATATCAGGAAGTGGATCCAATTAAGAACCAGGAAGATTACAGAAAGTATGGCAGGGGATTGAAGAAGCTAATGTAAGAGACAAAGGGAGCGCTTCAGAAAACATTACCAGCAAATTAAATCATTAAATAAGGGGTGAAATTGAACTTCGCATCAAATGGGTTCACAGAGAATTTGTTGCTATTTTTTTCACCGCACCTTATTTTCTTTCCATTGCAGTTCACAGAACAATGGATCAAACTCTTTATGTTGAATCATATTCTTGTCTCACTATTGCTTTCTTTGGTTTAAAATGAAAAATCTATGGCAACATTTCCAAATCAATGAAAAATAAAAGCCGGTGATGAAAAATTCATGCATATTCTCTGTTTTCTGCCAGCCAGCCAATCTTCAATCCAGGCTAATATGTTACCCTGTACATAATGAGCTTTTATTTTTTACAATAACATTTGATGTGGCGCCTTATCAAATGCTTTCTGGAAATCCAGGTACAGTACATCTACAAGCTCTCCTCTATCCACAGCATGTGTGCCTTCTTCAAAGAACACTAATACATTGGTTAAACATCCTCACAACGTTTAAAAAGCATTTAGACAAGCACCTGAAATACCATAGCATTCAAGGCTATGGACCAAGTGTTTTAAAATGGAAATGGAATAGATATGTGCTTGATGGCCAGTGCAGACATTTTGGGACAAAGAACCTCTTTTTGTGCTATAAAACTCTATGGGTGCAATCATAACTGCCGATCACACCATGTTCTTGCTGCAGCGAGGTCGGAGAATTTGATGGCCAGTCAAATCTCCGTTCACCGCAATGGGATGGAAAAAACCCACTGGTGTGAATGTTGGTAAGATTCTGGTCAATTACTCTATAATTTCCCTTTTATAAAATTATGTTGATTCTTCCAATTATCTTGAGCTTGTCTAAGTGCCCAGCTATAACCTACTTAATGATCAATTCTAACACCTTCACCACAACAGATGTCAAGCTAACTAGCCTATAATTTCCTGTTTCCTGCCTCCCTCCCTTCTTGAATAGAGGGTTAGTATTTGCTACTTTCTAGTCTGATGGAAACATTCCAGAGTAGGACAAAGAACAAAGAAAAGTACAACACTTTGGCCTGCTAAGCCTGTACCCATTATGATGCCCTAACTAACCCTATTCCCTCCCTATTCATGTACCCATCCAGATGCCTCTTAAATGTTGCTAATGTGCCTGCTTCCACCACCCCCTCTGGCAGCGCGTTCCAGGCACCTACCACTCTCTGTGCGAAAAACTTCATTCGCACATCTCCCTTAAACTTTCTGCATCTCACCTCGAACCTGTACCCCCTTGTAACTGACACTGCCACGCGAGAGAAAAGCCTGTGACTATCCATCCTGTCTATGCCTCTCATAATTTTGTAGACCTCCCCTCAGCCTCCATCTTTCCAGTGAAAGCAATCCCAGTTTATTCAACCTCTCCTCATAGCCAACACCCTCGAGAACAGGCAACATCCTGGTGAACCTTTTTTCGCACTCTCTACAAAGCTTCCACACCTGTCTGGTAGTGTGGTGACCGGAACTGCACGCAATACTCCAAACGTAGCCTAACCAAGGTTTTATACAGCTGCAGCGTGATGTGCCAATTCTTGTACTCAATGCCTTAGCCAATGAAGGCAAGTATGCCATATGCCTTCTTAATCACCTTGGCCACCTGTGTTGCCACTTTTAGGTAACTGTGGACTTGCACATCCTCTGTATGTTAATGTTCCTAAGGGTTCGGACATTTGGAGTATAATTCACACCTAATTTCATTCCTCCAAAATGCAACACCTCACATTTGTCCAGGTAAAACTCCATCTGCCATTTATGTGCCCAAGTTTCCAATTTATTTATATCCTGTTGCATCCTCTGACAATACCCGGCACTATCAGCAACTCCACCAATCTTTGTATCATCCAATCTAATGAATTTTGGAAAACTGACGCTGACACATCTATACAGCAGCCATTGGAAGGAAACATGAAAGGATAAAGAAAGGAACAAGCCAACATAAAAATGACAAATTAAAACACAGAATAAGGTGGAGGCAGAGGTTCTGATCTAAAATTATTCTCAATATTAAGTAAAAAAGGTTGTGCCTCACCGAGACGAAAGATGAGGTGCTGCTGCTCGAGATTGTGTTGAGCTTCATTGGAAAGGTGTAGCAGGTCACGAACAGAAAGGTGCAAGTGGGAGCAAGGTAGACAAATGACAGGAAGCTCGAGGTCATGCTTGCAGACTGAATGGGGGCATTCTGTAAAAAGGAGAGGGGGTGAAAGGACAGGTGTTGCACCTCCCACACTTGCATGGGAGGTGTTGGGGTGACTGAGGAGTAGACCAAGATGTTGCAGAGGGTACAGTCCCTTTGGAATCATGAAAGAGGAGGGCAGAGAGCAGATGGAGAGTGGTTTAACAGGCTCAAAAGGCCAATGTGTAGATTAGACAACGGGCAGGATTTTCCAGCCGCACTCGCCCCAAGGCCAGAAAGTCCCGCCTGAGGTCAACAGACCTTTGCATGGTCCGTGTCCCACCCACTTCGATTCCTGTGGCAGGGGGAATGGGAAAATTCCAGCCTGCCTCATAAATAGCGATTATGACATATCAAATTGAAAGAAGTACAAGTCAATGTTTCACTCGAAAGGTGAGTTTGGGGCCTTGCACGGTAAAAAGGGGAGGAGATGAAAGGACAGGTGTAGCACCTCCCACGCTTGCATGGGAGGTGTTGGAGTGACTGAGGAGTGGACCAAGATGTTGTGGAGAGTACAGTCCCTTCGGAATCATGAAAGGGGAGGGCAGAGAGCAGATGAAGGATGGTTTAACAGGCTCAAAAGGCCAAATGTCCTACTCTTGCTCCAATTTCTTATGATTTAGGATTGTGCAGCACCACTTGAAAGTGGGCCATGACTAATTTCTACACTTAAGAATGGCTGCCTTTGAAAAATATTGAAAGATGAGCAAAGCCTATGTTGTTATATCTAAATAATGAGTGATAGAAAATTTATGTAAATATCTGCTTCCAAGATGACAAATATTTCAAGGGCTTGCATGATAAATCACTAAAACATCACTTTACAGTTTATCACATCAACTGAAAACCTCAACCTGCTATTCTCTCACAGGACGCTTTCAGTTTCATCTTAACTTCACTCGGTCACCTTCTGGAACAGATAGAATAATATTTACCATTATTATCTTTGTTCAAGACTAAGCTAGTAGAGAAAAGGATTTGTCTCTGACTATATGCTGGAATCATTTCTGGTTGGTGTGTGTGTATATTTTAATATGAATTTGTTTATATTACAATTTGCAGCGCCAATTCTATTTGCAACACATAATTACAAAATTGTCATATTAATACACTCCCTGTGGCTATATTATTTCACACTCCGTCATTGTAAAGCTGTGTAATCCATCTAATGTGATCTAAAGCTGAGCACCTTTGTAGCCCATTCAGAGCTGCAGAGGGGCTAAAAATGGAAGGATATCACTATAAATTTAGAATATCAAAGAATAGACAATGCAGGTAAGACAAAATATTTCCTGAATTAACAAGAGGCAGAGATTTTTTAGCACACAGAATTCTACTGTTGAACTGAATTTGAAAGAAGATAATTTGGCGACTGAATTTCATTTAATTTCTGAAATAGCATAGGTTTTGTTTCTAAAAATGTTTCAGAAATACAGTCCACCCTTGTTTTAGGATGCCTTGAACAGTAGAAAAATAATTTTCTCCTCTGTTAGCTGTGGTGACAGTTCTACAGGGATGAAGGTAATGTCTTCTGTAACAAGAAGATTCCTATTTACAGTCTCCACAATAACAAGGTCATTGCATTATCATTGCTGGTTTACAAACAATCTGGTTACTATCAAGACAAACAAGAAAATGAACCAAAATTAGCTAGTTTTATTTCACAGGATTTTGCTCAAAAAAGTCACATCAAATTTTAATGTTTCTATTTTGTGAATCCTGCTTGAAGTGATTAATATCTCATCTGCTCCCTACCTACTGATTAGCAACCACAGAAACTAATTCAAACTGTCCTGTTTTGATAAAGTGGCAATGAAGTCAAGTGGCTTAATTTGTCTTACGAAACTTTAGATATTTTTATAGGCATCACTGCTGGAAGTGCTTTCCTCATTAACTTATCAATAAATTCAACAGTGTATTGGAACTTATTGATAAAAATTGCTCCTATTGTATTTAAGGTGAGGAAAACATTGAATTTGATTTGATTTGATTTGATTTATTATTGTCACATGTATTAACGTACAGTGAAAAGTATTGTTTCCTTCCCGCTATACAGACAAAACATACCGTTCATAGAGAAGAAAACGAGCGAGTGCAGAATGTAGTGTTACAGTCATAGCTTGGGTGTAGAGAAAGATCAACTTAATGCAATGTAAGTCCATTCAAAAGTCTGACAGCAGCAGGGAAGAAGCTGTTCTTGAGTCGGTTGGTACACGACCTCAGACTTTTGTATCTTTTTCCCGAAGGAAGAAGGTGGAAGAGAGAATGTCCAGGGTGTGTGGGGTCCTTAATTATGCTGGCTGCTTTGCTCAGGCAGCAGGAAGTGTAGACAGAGTCACTGGATGGGAGGCTGGTTTGCGTGATGGATTGGGCTACATTCACGACCTTTTGTAGTTCCTTGCGGTCTTGGGCAGAGCAGGAGCCATACCAAGCTGTGATACAACCAGAAAGAATGCTTTCTGTGGTGCATCTGTAAAAGTGGGTGAGAATCATAGCTGGCATGCCAAATTTCCTTTGTCTTCTGAGAAAGTAGAGGCGTTGGTAGAGGCAAAGATGCAATGATAAATCAAATGTGCTGTTTCATCGCGTTGATTCATTTTCCTCAGAATTTCTGTAACTATACAAAAAATTACATATATATTGCAAAAGTTGCACAGTCATTTCATCTTGCCAATTTTCTTCCTACCTCTTCTTCCTTGAAGATGTTGACTCCTCGCAGAGCTGAAGCTCCCAATGCAGTGGCTGCAGCAAATTAGATACTTAGAACTGCCCTGACTGAGATCAGCTATTTCAACATGGACAGGACTGCTGCTGACTGACTTCATCAGTGATCTCCCTAAGATCAGAAGTGGAATGTTCGTTGATGATTGCGTGATGTTCAATATCATTTGTGACTCCTCGGCTAGAATTCTAAGCTCCCTCTGGCAGGTTTTTTTAGGCTAGGTGTGGTGAACCATCGTTGGTGCCCACTAGATAGTACTGAGCCAGGGTCTGGCCAGTACTACGAGTATGTATATATGTTGCTGTTGGGGTTAGGGATGGGTTGTTCTACTTGTTGCTGTTGGGGTTAGGGTTGGGCTGTTACACCTGTATTATAGTTATTATGGTACATCCCAGTTGGGCTCCGCCTCCTGGGAGAGGTATAAAGGTCACTGCTCCTGCCACGCTGTCTCAACGTGGTCTTCGGGATACAATGCTAGGCTTTTGGAGGCCGTCTCCAACATATCCGCTAGTTCTATCGACTTAGTGAGATCAAGATTACCTTGCTCCAACAGTCTGAGTCGGATATAAGATGATCCGATTCCCGCTACAAACGCATCTCGAGCGAGGTCGTTCATGTTCTGGTCTGCCGACACTGCTTTGCAGTTACAGCCCCTGGCTAGCTGTAGGAGCTCGCACGCGTACTGTTCCGTCGTTTCGCCGGGCTGCCGTCGTCGAGTGGCTAAGAGGTATCGAGCATGCATCTCGTTTGGCGGTTTAATATAACGCTTCTTAAGAAGCTCAAGGGCCCTTGTGTAGTCGGTGGCCACACGGATCGCAAGATATACGGTGTCGCTTACCCTCGCGTGGAGGACCCGGAGTCTGTCGTCGTCAGTGGTGACCGCTGCGGAGGCTGCAAGGTAGTCCTCAAAACATTTCAACCAGTGATCGAAGGTGTTAGAGGCGCCCGCCGCACGTGGATCCAGTGTAAGACATAGAACATAGAACATAGAACATTACAGCGCAGAACAGGCCCTTCGGCCCACGATGTTGCACCGACCAGTTAAAAAAAAAAAAACTGTGACCCTCCAACCTAAACCAATTTCTTTTCGTCCATGAACCTATCTACGGATCTCTTAAACGCCCCCAAACTAGGCGCATTTACTACTGATGCTGGCAGGGCATTCCAATCCCTCACCACCCTCTGGGTAAAGAACCTACCCCTGACATCGGTTCTATAACTACCCCCCCTCAATTTAAAGCCATGCCCCCTCGTGCTGGATTTCTCCATCAGAGGAAAAAGGCTATCACTATCCACCCTATCTAAACCTCTAATCATCTTATATGTTTCAATAAGATCCCCTCTTAGCCGCCGCCTTTCCAGCGAAAACAATCCCAAATCCCTCAGCCTCTCCTCATAGGATCTCCCCTCCATACCAGGCAACATCCTGGTAAACCTCCTCTGCACCCTCTCCAAAGCCTCCACATCCTTCCTGTAATGTGGGGACCAGAACTGCACACAGTACTCCAAGTGCGGCCGCACCAGAGTTGTGTACAGTTGCAACATAACGCTACGACTCCTAAATTCAATCCCCCTACCAATAAACGCCAAGACACCATATGCCTTCTTAACAACCTTATCTACTTGATTCCCAACTTTCAGGGATCTATGCACACATATACCTAGATCCCTCTGCTCCTCCACACTATTCAAAGTCCTCCCGTTAGCCCTATACTCAACACATCTGTTATTCCTACCAAAGTGAATTACCTCACACTTCTCCGCATTAAACTCCATCCGCCACCTCTCGGCCCAACTTTGCAACCTGTCTAAGTCTTCCTGCAAACTACGACACCCTTCCTCACTGTCTACCACACCACCGACTTTGGTGTCATCAGCAAATTTGCTAATCCACCCAACTATACCCTCATCCAGATCATTAATAAATATTACAAACAGCAGTGGCTGTTCGGGTTTTAACATTTGCTCCATACTCTCTGTATCGTTTTCTTTTTTTTTAACGACGAGAGTTTAATTAATAGTAAATAAAATTGATGCGCGTTATCACACACGAGGCTTGAGATGCTCAAGGAAATAAAGGCTTTTATTTACTATTACAACGAAGCTACCATGTATAGTACACGATCCCAGACTGAGGGGTCCCAGACAGAGCAGTGACCTTTATACCTCTCCCAGGAGGTAGAGCCCGACTGGGATGTACCATAATAACTATAATACAGGTGTAACAGCCCAACCCTAACCCCAACAGCAACAAGTAGAACAACCCATCCCTAACCCCAACAGCAACATATGTACATACTCGTAGTACTGGCCAGACCCTGGCTCAGTACGACCTAGTGGGAACCAATGATGGTTCACCACACTAGGGGAGTGTGAAATTGCAGGAGTGAATTCCATCCAGGTTCCCGCCTGCCCTGACAGTGCAGTATTTTTATGCTCAGGCAGGCAAGGCCTCAGACAGGAAGGCTGTCCTTGTTCCAGTTAAGGCCCTTAAGTGGTCAATTAAACAAAGAAAGTTAGATCTCATCAAAACTTCCTCTGACTGGGGGCACCCTCTTGGTGACATCCAGACCTCCCCCCAGCCTATCCCCCGAGATCACATTTGCCCTCCTCATGACCTCCCCGGGCCTTCCCAACCCTCCCCACTCTGGGACTCCTTCCACTTACCTGAGTCTCCAATTCCCAGGAATTCGTCTCAGGCAGGTCCTTGCAATTCCTCTTCTGGCCACGACAGCACTGTTGCTGCAGGGATAGGAGAGCCACTGGCTAATCAGATTGGCCGGCAGCTTTCCAAGGTGGATCTTCCTCCTTTGTGAGGTGTCGAAGTCCTGCCTACTGCCAATCAATGCTAATTCAAGCTCAAATTAGTTGCAGAGCAGCCAGGGTAAGCTGACCGCTGACTCTTCAGATGGGGGAGGCCAAGCCCCCACCATCCTAAAAATTCAGGCCCTCAGATTGTCTATATGCAACAAGACCTGGGCAACTTTCAGGCTTGTGCTATTAGGTGCCAGTAATATTCACACCACACAAGTGCCAGGAAATGACTACCTCCAACAGGAGAAAATCTAATTATCTCCGCTTGACATTCAATGACATTGCCATCATTGAATCCCACACTGTTAACATCCTGGGGATTGCCAGTGAGCAGAAACCGAACTGGACCAGCCACATAAATACTGTAGCTACAAAAGTAGGTCATCAGTTGGTGATTCTGCAGATAGTAACTCACATCCTGACTCTGCAAAGCCTGTCCACAATCTACGAGGCACAATTCAACTGTGTGATAGAATACTCTCTACTTGCCTTGATGAGTGCCACTCCAACAATACTCAAGAAGCACCATCTGAGACAAAGCAGTCATTGGCATCACATCCACCACCTTCAACATCCATTCCCTCCACCAGATGCACAGAGGCAGCAATGTGCACCTCCTATGAGACGCATTCCAACAACTCATCAAGGTTCCTCCAACATCACCTTCCAGACCCGCAACCTCTACCACCTAAAAGGACAAGGGCAACAGATGCGTGGGGGCACCACCATAGGTTCCCCTTCAAACCACACATCATCCTGACTTGGAACGAGATCACTCTTCCTTCACTATCGCTGGGTCAAAATCCTGGAACTCTGTGGGTGTTCCTGCACCACATGAAAATTGCAGTGGGTTCAAGAAAGCAGCTCACCACCACCTTCTCAAGGGCAATTAGGAGTGGACAATAAAAATGCTAGCCTCGTCAGCGATGCCCACATCCCGTGAATGAATAAAAAATACTTCTTCCAGCATTGATGCACAATGGCAGCAGAGTGTATAACATACAAGATACACTGCAGCAACTCATTAAATCTCCTTCAATAGCGCCTTCCAAAATTATGACTTCTAGCACCCAGAAGGACAAGAACATCGGATGCATTGGTGCACCAACACCATCCAGAAGTTCCCCTCCAAAGCCACAAACCATCTGGACATGCATCACTATTCCTTCACTGTCTGTAGGTTAAAATCACAGAACTCCCTTCCAAACAGCAATGGGGGGTGGACCTACACCATATGGACTCCAATGGTTCTAGAAGGTGGCTAGTCACCACCTTTTCAAGGGCAATTAAGGAGGGCCGGTAAATGCTGGCCTAGCCAGTGACATTCACATCTTGTGAAATAATCCGGGGGGAATCCTCCTGTCGCGCCCACCACAGGAATCATAGCAGGCCGGGGGTGGGCCGGGGTGGGGAGGGGGGGGGGGGGAGGTGCGGGGGTGGTGTGGCAGAGGGTGGGATCACGCAAAGGTCCATTGACCTCGGGTAGGATTCTCCAGTTTTTGGGTTAGCGCAGTCAGAGAATTCCACCCTAGATAGTTTTAAAAATGCTTCTTTTTACAGGTCAGTGAAACTACCTATAAATATATTCATGTTTGTAAACTACTATTGTATGAATGTATGTGTGATTTCACCCCAAAAAGCAGAGTAAAAAACACAATAGCTAGCAGTATATGTGTCACCTCCTCCACTCACATCAAAACGAAAAAATACTGATGCAGTGATTTCAATTGTCACTCATCTCACAATACCAGTTTTGCCCATTTAGAGTTCTTAACTTTTCCTGAAGCACACTAATTCACAAAGTTAAAACATATTTTATGTATTATACTTAACATTACAGTAGAGTGATACTTTTAAGTAAACATGAAGCAGGATACAAGAAACCAAAGCCATTTTTACAGGGCGTCCTATTACAATTCTTTGCCTTGGGGGTTCACATTACAAGTTAAGTCGTAAACATAATTTACTAAAGTGTCATATGTTCAGTTATAGTGAATAGCAAAACTCCAGTGCCATTCACCATAACTATAGCACAGTCACAGGGGTTTCATTAATTTTTACAATCAGCAGACATGGCAATTTTTACTGGTGAAAGGCTATTAATAAAGGCCTGTGATATAAACTCTGAGGCAAGTTAATAAAACACTTAAATGCAGTGTATTTTAGTGTTAGCAATGGTAATTGCGTGCTCAGCAATAATGGGCATCTTTAAAAGCATCACAATTGATAACAGACAATGAAACACAAACAGGATGATTAAATCGTCAAACTCTCAATAATAAATTATGGAGTAGTTATGACCACTTGAATACACTAGCTGCAAGACAGTGTCACATCACACTGCTGGAGCTGTAAATGAAAGCAACAAGGGATTTATAAGGCAGTGATGGCTTTGAAAAGAGGATTAGACGACCTTTGGCGGTAGTTAATTTTATGTGGCAACATTTAAACAAGTTAACCATATTACTAGCCAGTTTAATGAAATTATGATCATTTGTTTTGGAAGATATCCTTAACTACAGCATAAAAAAGTGCCCCATTATTCATTATTCAGTAAGTAATTATGTCTTCCTGCTCAATGCTTTGCCAAACAATGTAACAGAAGCCAACAGATAAGTACTACTGTGTTATTCTTGAGCACATTTATTTAAATGTACATTGGCAACAAATTCTTGACAATCATACATGCCTTAATCTAGGTATACAGTAAAAATACAAAATTACCTGGAAATACTTCCACTTCGACTGATCCAAGGGACGATGCTGAACAGGGTGGATTCTGGATTAATAAACTGTCAATAAAATCAGAAAGCAAGTGATATATTGGGGCAGCACAGTGGCACAGTGCTGAGCGCTGCTGCCTCACAGCGCCAAGAGCCCAGGTTCAATTCCAGCCTCGGGTGACTGCCTGCGTGGAGTTTGCACATTCTCTCCATGTTTGCAAGGTTTTCCTCAGGGTGCTCCGGTTTCCTCCCACAGCCCAAAGATGTGCAGTTTAGGTGGATTGGCCACACTAAATTGCCCCTTTGTGTCCCAAGATGGATTAGCCATGGGTGAATGTGCAGGGTTACAGGGATAGGTCAGCGGGGGCGGGGGGAGAGGGCCTGCGTAGAACACCCTGTCAGAGAGTCAGTGCAGACTCCTCCTTCTGCTCTGTAGGATTCTAAGAGTAGTTCAGAGCTGTTGAAAATATATTTTTCAACATTCCAAATGGATTAATGGTTAAAGGCACTGCAGCTCGAGTGGTCACGTCATGACGTGATGAAGCAATGAAGCTCATCAGATGAGCAGGAATTATCCCGTGAGTGCGGGTTGAGTACAAGCATGAAGTTGCTGCTCAGTTAGTGAACAAACTCGTCTTCGTTATCAGTCCAAGTTGTCTGTGATTTGGGAAGCCAACACCTTTACGCACTCTGACCAAGGGTCATCCTGACTCGAAATGTTGGCTCTGTTCTCTCTCCACAGGTGCTGTCGGACCTGCTGAGATTTTCCAGCATTTTCTGTTTTTGTTTCAGATTCCAGCATCCGCAGTATTCGGTTTTTACATTTACATCGTGTCAGGAGTTGGCAGTATGGCACAAGGACTTTGCCACATCACCCCACTCATCTTTGATGAAAACATTGCAGGTAGTTGGGAAAAGTTTGAGATTGCCTGACAAGTCGAAAAAGGTAAATGTTTAAACCTTATTAAACTTAGCGGGTGTTAGGGACCAGATCAGAAGACTCCAAGATCGATTATGAAGTTATACTAGACGCCAACTATTTTTGATTTCGGCATTAGTGTGAGGAGAAAGTGGTTCACTCCAAGTGTGATTTTTTTGACACAATAGGAGGCTTTTATTGAAGCAAACTTTATTTAACAATACAGTTTAACTAGAACAAAAGGAATTAGCACAACTTTTACCAATTGAAATCCTTAAACCTGACAAGATACAATTATTAACTGCTCGCCATCTCTATTAGTTCCAATTTAAGCAATATTCCTCATAGATGTAAACTTCTTTTCAAAATCAGTTAGCAAACAAAAGGCTTATGTGCTGGTATTTGCGTTGCTAATCCTCAAACCTCCAGAACACCCCTGGAGAGAGATACCTATTTTCTAGCGGTCCCAAACCGCTGTCTCCAGGGACAGAGAGAGAAAAAAGCCCCTGTTCCTTGCAGACCCAAGCAGAAAAACTGCCTGCTCATCTCTGTAAGCATAGCTCTTCCGATTAGCACGTGACTCGGCCTCTGTCAATCAACCTAATCAAACCCAACTCTGAAACCCCAAAAAAGGGGACAACCCAAAAAAGAAACAAAACTGCATTTGCTCAGATTAAAACAAACACCCCAATATTTAGGATCAATTATTCTTCTACATTCTCAGCATGTGGGTTGCTGCGAACAGACAGATTGGTACCATTTAGCACAGCTGAATTTTAACATATCCCTCAAAAGAACCATGATATAAATACATTTCTTGAAGGCACAGTGTCATCACAGTGGGCCCCAAGGCTGTCAGAATTTTGGGGCATTTTTTTCCCAGATGGGGGAGGAACAAGTGGACTGTGTACTAATTCTAAAACAGTTTGAGAATATCTGTCTTCTGGTTAAAAATATAATCATCAACAGACATGCATTCAATTCAACAAACCGAAGAGCAGATGAATCAATATCATCTTACACAGTCACCCTGAAAATATTGGGGAAGAAACGTGCTTTAGGAGCTCACACTGATGAACTAATCAGGGATCGAATAGTTTGTGGAATTCACAGCGATTTAGTCTGCAAGCAGCTGTTGCGAGAGAAAGAGCTAAAGTTACAAACAGTTGTTGGTACCTGCATCTTAAATGAACAATCAGAAAAACGAAGCAGAGAGTTTAGATGGCAAACAGAAGAATTCATAGTACAGGGTGCACGATGCCCCAAATGCAGTGGCCAGCACCCTCCGAACGGAATGACTTAGAACATAGAACATAGAACAGTACAGCACAGAACAGGCCCTTCGGCCCACGATGTTGTGCCGAGCTTTATCTGACTTACTTTGCATATGATAAAAGATGCAACTGGCCAGCACCCTCCGAACAGAATGACTTACTTTGCATATGATAAAAGATGCAACAACTGTGGAAAATGTAATACATTTTCCAAATTCTTCAGATCAAAACCACAGTAGCTTCCCTCTGCCAGTAGCAACATGGCAGATGGATAGACTTCCATGGGTAGGAGCGTTCAGTAAA
This sequence comes from Mustelus asterias, assembly GCF_964213995.1. Taxonomy (NCBI): domain Eukaryota; kingdom Metazoa; phylum Chordata; class Chondrichthyes; order Carcharhiniformes; family Triakidae; genus Mustelus; species Mustelus asterias. The sequence continues at coordinate 17,958,478 of NC_135803.1, forward strand.
CTGTATGAATTGGAGCTCAACCAAAACAGTGAAGCTACAAGAACCGTCAACACTCTATTGCGAGAGTGTTGACGCCATCATAGAAAAGGATGAGATCTTCACCACCTTCAATATGATTTGCAATAACACAAGACTGAAGGAAAAAATTGGCTGATAGAGTGCTCTGGGCCATCCACACTAAGGCCAGAGAAAGACTACAACACCACCAATCAGAATGTTAAGGGTACTTGAGCAAACCAAATGTGAGATTGCAAGATTTTATTACCTCCTAGCCACTGGCTTTCAAATCTCATCTTCCTAAAATGGAACAGGGGCGGGGAAAGAAGACGCGATGGGCTATGCACCAGCTGCAACAGCTTAATATGTGCCTTACTGTATGTATTCATACTTATGCATTGTTAACCTGCTTGACTTGTGTGTTACACAATGGTCTGTACATAGTTTCCAATGGAGCACACTATTAAATATCATGCCACCAGGTGTTCCAACTAAGTGGGGAAGATATAGACCAAGTGGTCACATGATGACGTGATGATGTGACTACAAAGAGGTCACATGCCAGGAGTTCTCCCTGGGATGCATGCTGACTACAAGCTTGAAGCAGCTGCTAAGCTGGTGATTAAACTACTCTTTGTTATAAATCCTTGCAGTCTGTGATTCAGGAAACCAACACATTTACAGGCACCAAGAAATAAATCAAGTCATACAGGTTGGGAAGACTCTGGAATGCTAACACTGGAATCAGTATGCATGAATTAGATGGGGCGATGGTCGTGGGGGAGGTGGGAAATCATTCAGGCTCTCAACACTTGCTTAATATCCAGGCACCAATGCTTCAAAGTGCATATGTGGATACAGATGCTAGAATTTTACCGTCTCACCCACCTGAGGCCAATAGAGAATGCCGTTCTCTGAGCCTTGCCCGCCCCAATTCCGGGCCGGGTGTGCCGGTAAAATTCCAGCCAGAGTGAGGATGGGATTGACTTGACTATGATGTACTCTAGACTCAAGTAAGCTGTTGAAACTCACCAGGCGTATGAAGAATGATCTTTGGAATAATGTACTAGAATGCTGACAATATCAGTGAATTGTAGGTTCATGGAAGCCAACATTAAGGGGTGAAGAACTAAATAATTATTATTTTCACCCATTCTTAATATCTGCAACAATCCTTTCAATAAAACAATTATTTAATACGGTGGGGCTAATATGTAAGGCACATCAAAGGTTTTTTTGGAAAATAAATTATGGTCCTTTGAAGGTTACGAGGAATGTTGTTATTAACTGAAAAATACTGTACCTGAAAGAAAGCAACGGATTGAAGAAGACTGTGTTTAGTCACAAGCATAAAGTGTTTATGTCATCAACAACAGTGTTCATACAGGAAAAAAAACACCTCTGGTAACGATACGATTCATTCTGTAGCGATGCCACCATAGCGCTGACTACCACCTTCTACTGCTTGGCTCGACTTGTTCTCACCCTCAACAACTTCTCTTTCCAAACTAGTTTCCCTGATATAAGAAAGAACTTTATTTTTATACAGGTGTCACTATAAAAACCTGCTAGCGTGTCAGCATTGCTCCTCTCTTTATAAGATGAATACAACATTATTTATTCCAATGTGACTCAGGCTGCATCTTTGAATTCTTCCTCTATTTTCAGGATAATTAGTTTGTTGGGGTTTCATGGCCTCATCTTTAATCTAAAAAGTTTCATTGACCATGTTTCTTGTCTCATCCGTCACCTCCTCTGTCTCTTTCTTGATCTTTCTGGAATTTGCTCCCCCATGTCTGGTACTGGCTTCTCAAGATATTCATTAACATACATACAAATACCAACAGCTCTATTGCTTTCTTTCAACGTTTCCATCTCCACTCTATCTAAACTACTTCTGCCTCCCAATCGTCTCCTGTCCATTTTTCTTTGCAGATACCTTCAGGTCCTACTGGGTGTTCCCTTCATTTTCATTTTGCTACCTCAAATGTACAGTATTTGCCGTTTTGTCTTTTTACCCCAAATCTGTGTTTTTTTTCTAGTGTTGCTGCTGGATGGATTGATTGGAGAAGCTGAGCTGTTCTCCATCAAGGAGGAGATTTGAGGTGTTCAAGAACATGTGCAGTTTGGACAGAGAAGATCAGGCAGAACTGTTCCTGTTGGCTGAAGAATCACGAACCGGAAGACACTAATTTAAGGCAATGGACCAAAGAAGCAATGGTGAAGTGCAAAACACCTTAGTTATGCCCATCATGTCTGTGCCAGCTCTCTGCAAGAACAACTCATTTAGTCAAACTGCCCCCACCTTTTCTGCATAGTTCTGCAAGTCTTTTCTCTTCAGGTAATTATCCAATTCTCTTTTGAGGGTATCTATTGAATCAGCCTCCATCAAACTCTCAGGCAGTCCATTCCAGATCCTGACCACTCGCACCATAATAACATACTCCTGTCTACATCAATGGGGACGAAGTAGAGCTTTAAAGATTTAGGTGTCCAGATCACCAACAACCTGTCCTGGTCCACCCATGCTGACACTATAGTTAAGAAAGCCCACCACCGCCTCTACTTTCTCAGAAGACAAGGGAAATTTGGCATGTCAGCTATGACTCTCACCAACTTTTACAGATGCACCATAGAAAGCATTCTTTCTGGTTGTATCACAGCTTGGTATGGCTCTGCTCTGTCCAAGACCGCAAGGAACTACAAAAGATCGTGAATGTAGCCCAATCCATCACGCAAAACAGCCTCCCATCCATTGACTCTGTCTACACTTCCCGCTGCCTCAGCAAAGCAGCCAGCATAATTTAGGATTCCACACACCCCGGACATTCTCTCTTCCACCAAAAAGATACAAAAGTCTGAGGTCACATACCAACTGACTCAAGTACAGCTTTTTCCCTGCTGCTGTCAGACTTTTGAATGGACTTACATTGCATTAAGTTGATATTTCTCTACACCCTAGCTATGACTGTAACACTACATTCTGCACTCTCTTCTTTCCTTCTCTATGAACGGTTTGCTTTGTCTGTATAGCCTGCAAGAAGCAATACTTTACATTGTATGTTAATACATGTGACAATAATAAATCAAATCAAATCAAATCAAAGGTGTTTTTCATGTCATCATTACTTCTTTGCATTTTAGTGGATAATGGCAGAGCAGCAGTGGTGGAACAGGCTCATGGCTGCTGAAAAGCAAGTAGAATGTCAACTTGACCAAACAATAAGTGATGCTGGGTATGGGACACATTGGCCAAGTAAAGCTGTGCAAATAGCAAACCCAGAAACCAGACCCAGTGCAAATGCAGCAGCCAGGTGCTAATGACATTAACATAGTGTAGAAGGACACATCTCATCAACAGTCATCCTGGACAGATATATCCCCAACAATGTATCAGCCAAGCAAAGGAGGAAGGCATACTTTCAGCCAAAGCCCAGACAGCAAGGCATCCAGGCCCTGCTACACAAAGAAGCAAACATTAGCAAGTCAACCAAACAATTGGCAATGTTTCGAACCATTAAGCGAGTCCCTCTGATAGGCCAGAACTATAGAAAGTTCCAGGAACCATCCAAAAAGGTATAAAAACAGGGCTTACGTGCAGATCAATCCCTTGGATCTTCTGGGGACCAAGACAAAGCGACCGGTGTGGTAAAGGCAAAGACTGACTAACCATCTGGAGAGAGAGAGAAAGAGAACAACTTTGCAAACCCAACTGAAGCTTCAAGAGACTCTGGGAAGTATTGTAATGACTATGGGGATCAGGCAGAATTAGGAATATTATTGTTAGTATTAAAGTCTTACTGTTGCTTGTTCGTTAATAAAGTTGCCCACTGAGTCTGCACCGACTCTCTGACAGAGTATCCTGCTCAGACCTTCTCCCCTGCCCCAAAGCTGCAAACCCATGTATTTAACCCCCAATCCCCCTAACCAACACATTATTTTTATTCATTCGTGGGACATGGACGTCGCTGGCTGGCCAGCATTTTCTTTTTCACACAACAGATGGTTCAGGTCTGGAATATACTGCCTGATTAGATGACTACTTGAATAGAAACAATATGCAGGGGTATGTGGAAAAGGCAGGAGAATAGCACTGAACCATACTGCTCGTTTGGAGAGTCGGTGCAGACATAATGGGCTAAATAGCCTCTTTCTGCACCATAACAATTCGGTGATCGATTCGGTCCAGTTATTCCTGTTGCACATGTGAAACTCGTGGCAGAGTTCATGGCATACGTGTTCACATCATGCCCACTGCCACTCAATCGATGCAAGATCCAGAAGGAAAATGATAATGAGGCAGGTGTGTTAAAATGCCACAGAGGTGTGCTGAACTGACTCCTGAGTTTTCCAAGCAATATCGGGTACTTTTCTTCATCCCCCCAGCCCACTCTCAATCACTTCTGATTTAAAATAAGAACCAAGAGGTATGAGTTCATTGTTGTTATACTTTGAGGAAACAGTTTCAAAGTGTGGTCATTCTCATTTTAAGAGTTCTCACAACAGCGAGTTAAAGTCCAACAGGTTTATTTGGTATCATGAGCTTTCGGAGCGCTGCTCCTTCATCACTCACCTGATGAAGGAGCAGTGCTCCGAAAGCTTGTGATACCAAATAAACCTGTTGGATCTTAACCTGGTGTTGTGAGACTTCTTACTGTGCCCACCTCAGTCTAACGCCGGCATCTCCACATCATTCTCATTTTAATCACTTTTTTAAAATCTCAGTGCCTTTTTAGAACTTGTATAGATATACAGTTTTAACTGCAATATTTTTTCCCAAATCCTTTCTGCGAAAAAAAATATTGAAAAATCCCATCATGTGACATGGGAGTCACAGGTTTAAAGGATTTTGTGCAAAAGTGTATGTAGGCTTCACAGTATTGGATGAATACTACTTTGTATAGAGCGAAAATGAGAAGTCCTAAAGCATAGTTTTCAACAGCTGGGGCTGGGGCAGAGGTACAAGTTCTGGAGAAAGTTAGAATGGTAAGTTATGGAAAGGAGCCCTCATCCTGGTTGATTCTAAATGTCATGATTCTGTTGTGAAACGGACCTTTCGACGAGATGAAGTTTTTGCCCAGTTTCAGTGAAGATAAAACCAGCAAATTTAGGTTACACCACTGTGCTTCGGACAACAGAGCTGTCTTGTCAGAGGGCACAAGTTCTGTACAAACTCTGCTCTGTGCAAACGCAACTGACTTAGACTCTGCACATTACTATGGAGGAAACTTAATAGGATACCAGATCTTCCATTCAAAAAGAACCCCTGATAATGCAAATCAGGAATGAGCAGACGAACTTATTCCCCTCACTGCATATTCTGCTGATCACCATTCTGTATTATTTGTACGCCATAAACATTTTATTCTAAGAAGAAAACATTTGTTTTATTGTTTATTTTAATACGGATGCTGTTTCAGCCCGGAAGGTCTTGAATCACCCCATTTCCTTGATTAATGATGAAAGTTACAACAGCAAACCTTTTTGAGTCCCTGCAGAGACATTAATGAAAAAAACTGCTTTACGTACCCCGGTACTTGAACATGGTACATCCGGAATCAGGCTCCATCACTGTCCATTTCAATCCTTTCTCAGTGGATTTTGATCTGTCTCATTACCTCTTAGGTTCTGTTCCTTTTGGCCATTCTGTCTTTCCTACCTATATTTCAGCACTGAGTTTCCAATCAGAGCAGCTGTTGAAGCAGAAAAGATTTGGGTAATGCACTGAGTGGTATCACATCTGTAAATTGTCCACATGTTTTCTATCCGTGTGATATCATAACATCTGGAATAACCTCTTTTCCTGGCTGCTGAAATAGAATTGAACTCAAAAAATAAATTTCACTTTGTATTTTCGAGCTCAGTAAGTTTGCCACTATTAAATCCCAGCATAACAATCTGCAAAGGGCATGCTACTGTAATATATAACACCCACTGAACACTTGTCAAGATGTTATTGGAAAAAAAGTAGTTAAGCAGCATTTTATTTCTGAAGATTAGGTTGCAAATTTATTGCAATCACTGGTGATAAATGCTTGTTTTTACAACAGTCTGAAGTTGATACTATGACACACTGACAACACAGCAATCATAAATCACAAACTGCACTTAGCTGAAAGCAAGGATAATAAAAACGAATACATATTAATTTACAGAGCATTTTGCACATATTATTGCCTCCACAAAAAATACTGTTGCTGATCTGAATTCAATGATGTAACAAGACTTGTATAGTAAGTCTTTCCATACACAAAAACACTTGTACCTGTGATCATCATAGAATCCCTGTAGTGCAGAAGGAGGCCATTTGGTCCATCGAGTCTGCACCAACTCTCTGACAGAGTATCTTACTCAGACCCCCGCCCTTCACCCCCGTAAACCCATGTATTTACCCCGCTAATCCCCCTAACCTACACTTTTTTTTCATTCATTCATGGGACATGGGTGTCGCTGGCTGGCCAGCATTTTCTGCCCATCCTTAGTTGCCCTTGTTCAGAGGGCAGTTGAGAGTCAATCACATTGCTGTGGGTTTGGAGTCACATGTAGGCCATACCAGGTAAGGATGGCATATTTCCTTCCTTAAAAGGCATTGGTAAACTAGATGGGTTTTTCCGACAATCGACAATGGTTTCATGATCATCAGTAGATTCTTAATTCCCTATCTTGGGAAACTCAGGGGCAATTAACAATGGCCAATCCACCTAACCTGCACATCTTTATGATGCTGGTAATGATCATCAAACAGGACCAGAGTAAATTAATATTTGTTAATTATAACGGCAAAGGGGATTTTGAAAGTGTACACCAGAATCAAGGAGCAGAATTTTGGCACAGCAATAGCAACAGCAATGAAAGGTGATGGGGATGACAATGATGATGGATAGCACTGGGATGGAAGCCAGACATCTTTAATACCCTGGCGGGTGGAGGTCACACTTAAAGGTGGCAGACATGCAATTTAGCTGGTTTAAAAAGCAAGTTTACAAGGCATTTGCAATTTTACAAGTGACACCTGAGAACAACAGAACATCAGATCCTCGTCACCTTTCAGGAGATAGAAAATATCAGTGGAAGGACAGTTTTGGCTACAGTTAGCAGTCATTGTGAGAAGTAGCTTAACTATAGGGTTCGTGGTGGGAGATATAGGAAGGGGATAGATAGAGTGAACGTTCAAAGACTATTTCCTCGGGTGGATGGAGCTATGCCCCCTTGTAATAGCTCCATCCACCCGAGGAAATAGTCTTTGAACGTTCACTCTATCTATCCCCTTCATCATTTTATAAACCTCTATTAAGTCTCCCCTCAGCCTCCTCCGCTCCAGAGAGAACAGCCCGAGCTCCCTCAACCTTTCCTCATAAGACCTACCTTCCAAACCAGGCAGCATCCTGGTAAATCTCCTCTGCACTCTTTCCAGCGCTTCCACATCCTTCGTATAGTGAGGTGACCAGAACTGCACACAATATTCCAAATGTGGTCTCACCAAGGTCCTGTACAGTTGCAGCATAACCCCTGGGCTCTTAAACTCCAACCTCCTGTTAATAAAAGCTAACACACTATAGGCCTTCTTCACAGCTCTATCCACCTGAACTCTGAAATCACTTTTCCCCTGTAAGGTCTGGTGGCCTCCAGACTTTGATTACCTCCACCTCCCCAGTTGCCCCCTCTGCTCTCCTCCAGGCCTTCCCAACGCTCCTGATGCTGGGACCCTTTGAACTTATCTTGGCCTCCCATGACCAGATATAGTTCAGGTGTCCTTTTCCTCTTTGGTCCGCTCTTGTCGCTGTAGGGACTGGAGAACTGCTGGCCATTCAGATTTGTGTTATTTATGAAGGATTTGGACGTGCATGTAGGCAGTATGATTATGGTTGCACTTGAGAGGGTACAAAAGAGATTCATGAGGATGCTGCTTGGACAGGAGAATTTTCGCTATGAGCCAAGAATGGAAAGGCTAGGGATGTTTTCTTTAGAACGAAGGAGATTGAGAGGGGAACCAATTGAAATGTATAAAATTAGGATAAAAGCAAATTTTTCTCCCCTTTTTCTCAATTTTACCTCGCTCCCAACCATTCCTCCTCCGCCCACTCTTCAGCTGTCATAGTTTACCCTCTGATTTCAGCTTCTCTGCCATTTGGCCATTCAAACCTTTTATTCTCTCTATGGACTGTCATTAGCACCTCTTAGCCTTTCTCCTTGTTTTGTCACTATGACTCATCTTTCATTCCCTCACCCTACAGTATAAATATCTCCCACTTTCTATGCCTTTTAGCTTTGACAAAGGGTCATCGGGACTCAAAGTGTCAGCTCTTTTCTCTCCTTTCAGATGCTGCCAGAGCTGCTGAGGTTTTCCAGTATTTTCTCTTTTGGTATAAAATTAGGAGGTGTCCAGGTAGCATGAATAGGTTGGTTGAGGGGTCCAAAGCAGGAGGTAGAGTATGAGGTCAGAAGTTCAGAGGAGATTCTAGGGAAACCCTTTGCACCCAGAGGGTGATGAAGATCAGTAACCCACTGCCTGACAGGCTGGGAGAGGCAGAAATGCTCAGAATATTTAAAGTGCTTGGACATGCTCTTGAGATGCCATAGGAAAGTGCCATGGCTTCTATCCAAGAGTTGAAAGTGGGATTAGGCTGAATGACTATTTGTCAACTGATACAAACACGCATGGATTGAATGGCCTCCTTCTATGGTAACTGCTCTCCTATCTGCACGAACTATCTGAACAGTTCCAATATCTGTCAGCCATTAATTGAATAGTTCTGACAATACTGCTGTTTCACTTCTACTGCCACCAACACAGTCACATCAGCTGCTCTATTTCTCTAGATTGTTGCTGGGAAAACCTCTCCCCAGTTGTTCTGATGATAACCATAAAACCAAAAGGTAAAAACTAAAGTAGCTTATTCAATCGTGAGAAACATGTGAAATGTGTCTTCTGAAGGATTTTACCAGACAATATTTTTGTTTGATGCAATAGTGTATATGCGGTTTTTAGCTTTCACAATATCTTGTTCTCATATTCACACTTTGACAAATAGCCTATGTTCCAATTTTCCTATTCCCATTTTTACCATGCCAGTTGCTGGGCTTTACACTGTAACCCCCATCATCTGAGGTTTGAGTCAAACATATTTCTCACATAACACTGATTTCACAAGGTAATGTCTGTAACTCAAAACTCTTGATGTATCACAATGATTTTAAAAATTAAGTCATAGAGTCATAGAGGTTTACAGTGTGGAAACAGGCCCTTCGGCCCAACTTGTCCATGCCGCCCTTTTTTTAAACCCTGAAGCTAGTCCCAATTGCCCACATTTGGCCCATATCCCTCTATACCCACCTTACTCATGTAACTGTCCAAATGCTTTTTAAAAGACAAAATTGTACCCGCCTCTATGACTATCTCTGGCAGCTTGTTCCAGACACTCACCACCTTCTGTGTGAAAAAAGTGCCCCTCTGGATACTTTTGTATCTCTCCCCTCTCACCTTAAACCTATGCCATCTAGTTTTAGACTCCCCTACCTTTGACAAAAGATATTGACTATCTCGCTGATCTATGCCCCTCATTATTTTATAGACCTCTATAAGATCACCCCTCAGCCTTCTACGCTGCAGAGAAAAAAAGTCCCAGTCTATCCAGCCTCTCCTTATAACTCAAACCATCAAGTCCTGGTGGCATCCTAGTAAATCTTTTTTGTACTCTTTCTAGTTTAATAATATCCTTTCTATAATAGTGACCAGAACTGTACACAGTATTCCAAGTGTGGTCTTACCAATGTCTTGTACAACTTCAACAAGTGATCAATCAAACCTTGTTCACAAAATTCCTCTTATAGCATCCATGAACAAAAGATATATATATTTTAGGTTTTCTTGTGCAATTCAGTTTCTTACAATCACGCAAAAATACGAGTTTCCTCTGAGCAGCATTATTAACACCCACTTGCGAACATTGTTATTTGGACAATGTACACTCAACCACCACCAAACTGTGACAAAAAAATTCATGGCAACTTTCTAGCCATTGTCAACACAGATCCACCCACAGGTTCATGCCTATGCTATCATGTAATGCAGTTGAGCCCAAAGATTGGTTTTACACCAATTTTCTGCGGGATCTTCCCCTGGTGCCCCCCATGGCAGATGGGGAAACCCATTGGTGACTTGGCAAGAAACTGATCTGCATCACTAATGGAGGGGGGGGAGGTGGGGGGTGAGGTTAAGAAGAAGAATCATTGGAGCAGTCTTTACTGCTGATAGTAGATTCAGGAAATTCTCCAAAACCTGAGAGCAGCAATTCCTTTCTATAGCTCGAAGTATAAGTTGCCCACAGAACAGTGTTCAGTTGATCATGTTTTTAAACAGCTGTTAACAAAAAAGATCTTAAAACATGAAATTTTGTTATGTCAACCCTTTCAGCTATTAACTGGAAGTTCAAATTTCGATTTAAGTGTGATTTGCTCTCTACAAAGATCGTAACAATTGTTTGAATGTGATGCATCCTCTCTATTTAATGAGCTGGTGTTTTTGCAGCAAAGTCTGCTTTCCACATTATAACCTTGTCAGAAATTGACAACCTCCGTGAACAATTTTTGATGTGAATGGTACTGTGGGTCTGAATTTCAAAGAACCATGGAAAATATTACTGAAATCTAAATCTAGAGTGCCACTTAACTCAAGAATAAGAGAACCCTTTATCCCACCCACTTCATACAGAGCGCATTTTCCACTTCCCATGCCAAAGTTGTCTCCTCTGAGTTCAAGTTGAATTATCAGCATGAGTCTCTTAAAGCCAGGTGACTGAGGATACTTTCATCCTCACAATCTAGTGTTGGCTCAAACCCAAGACTCTGAGGTAGAAGAAGCATGTGCTACACCTTCCAAAGGGCAATGAGGTATAGGCAATGAATGCTGGCCTTAGCCAAGCGACACCACATCCTGTAAACAAATTTTAAAAGTCCACTGGACCACTCAATCTCAGCAAAGGAGTTTTTAATTTCATACCTAAAGGGGCAAAGCAATTGGTACAGCTGGGGTGAGCCACAACAAACTGTACGTCTCACAAAATGCACTGCAGGAATTTGCAATGAAGCGTAAAGGGAGAATCTCAGGCCAATCTTGTGGCTTCGCAGATTCCCTAAGGAGGTGAACATACGTATGGAATTCTGGATGGAATCTGGACTTGCCCTATTACGCACTCCACTACAGGTTCATCAAACCTATGTTCGCAGAGTCATCAGGGAATGTTAGCGAATGGAATGTTACAATAAGTGTGACAATCAAGGAATTTTGGAAGGAGCTGCGAAATTTAACTTATCATCGCACAAAATAAAATACAGATTTTAAAATAACACAGCCGTAAAGGACTACCAGGAAGAAAACCAATGAAACTATTTTTTTTAAGCTCAGAAATTCTTCATGAAAATAATCATGACATTCTCGTGAAGGTACTATCACAAGGCATAGCAAAGCAGACCACAAACCTTTAATAAACAAAATGCTCCTGGTTGGTCTGCCATTTGCTTTTTAAAAAAACCTTCCTGTGCCCTTGTTTGCAAGGCCACACTACTGGGTTTAAAAAGTGGCCTCAAAGGAAAATGTTCTGCCAAACTAATTTATAAAAGAATGAGTTTTAAGTTTATTTATTCATGTCACAAGTAGGCTTACATTAATACCGCAATGAAGTTACTGTGAAAATCCCCCAGTCGCCACACTCTGGCGGCTGCTTGGATATACTGAGGGGGAATTTAGCATGGCCAGTGCACCTAACCAGCACGTCTTTCAGACTGTGGGAGGAAACCGGAGAACCCGGAGAAAACCGGGTACAGAGAGAACATGCAGACTCTGCACAGACAGTGACCCAAGCCAGTAATCGAACCGAGGTCCCTGGTGCTGTGAAGCTATTAAAAACAATTTCTTTAGTCACAATTTTTCTTCAAATGGGGTATATCTCCTTCTGCATGACATACGCCAAAAGATTGTTACATGGCATATATCACATGACAATATTTATTCCAAAGCATTTAACATTGTATTGGTTCTGGCAACTAAAAATGTAAATTAGGAAAATACTCATTTTGTTACTATTGTTCCTTTCTCAATCTCTTACTATGACTATATTTGATTTGATTTGATTTACAATTGTCACATGTATTGGGATATAGTGAAAAGTATTGTTTCTTGTGCGCTATACAGACAAAACATATCATTCATAGAGTACATAGGAGAGAAACTTGAAGCTCTCGAAGTTCTTGAAGTTTTATATTCATAATTCTGCAACTTAGCCAAAGAGGTAATACAGTGGTCAAAACAAAATGAGAGAGTTGTGGATTTTTGGCACACTTCCGCAATAAATTTAATTAGAACTTTTTTTAAAAAAGAAACATGTGAAGTTGTGGAGAGTTCAGTGTCACCATTATCGAGACACTTAATACTGCAAGCAAGCTCTCTGGGTGGTAATTGTCCTCTGCTTGTACCTCACTGATGCCACTAGTCCATGTACAGTGGAAAACTTGAAACAGATACTTGTATGTATTTAGAAAGGGGAGAGTGCGGAGAGGAATAATTGGTTAATTCTGAATAATATAGGAAGTTTCCCATGATAGAATTTTATTTTCAAAGTCACTGATGATGCATTTAATTGGTGTGCCATAAAGTGATAGGACACAATTTCAAGGTTTGATTCCTACTTTGTGCTAATTTTACTAATCTCAGCTCAGACAGTGGATACGGCATTTTAGCCATATTGAAATGTGGAAAAATAAGTCAGAATTCCCCTTTGTCTGAACTATTTAGTAATCCATGCATATCAATTATTCAGTAATCTGGCAGTACAGAACTTGAGCACTGCTGAAAAGACACATGTTGCTGAAGCTTTTCATCTTGCACACATCAGGACAAAGACACGAATTTCAAATTTCATACAATCACAACGATTTATATTACAGGAGCAAAAGATACGGATTGCTTGGCAAGTCAACTCTGGTTGGCCAAGGTGTTGCCATGAAGAAAACAATGGGGAATTATAGGCTCCCCAAGCTCCTGGGTAATTCAAAAAAAGACACCGGGTTTGAACATATACTTTTTGTTTGCAGAGAAATGGGTTCTGAATATAAAATGTATGCCACTTCTAGCAATCGTACATGAGCCTATTTCTATTTCTATGATTTCTATGATTTCTATGAGCCACATTACAAACTCAACTGCTTATTTGAAATTGATCAGACGTGTAACTATGAAGCATGATGATTGTTCAGCATGTGCTGTCCAATCGCAGAATCACAATAAACAATAGACCAATCAGCCTTCTTTTCTCCTATGGGATAAATTACTTGATCATTTGAAATTTGGCATTCTTGCATTTGTCCTGATTCTCAAGATGAAAGGCCTTGGCAACGTGTCTCTTCAGCAATATCCAAATTATATATTAATTCAATTTAATTGCATCCAGATGGCAGACTTTTACTTGTGCTCCTGTAAGTGGAACAGACTGTGGTTGTTGAGTTAGGAGGTGCTTGCTTGTAATGTGTTTCTCTGTAAATAAATGCTTATTAAAGATTGGCTCAAATTCTATCATTCACCACCTGGCTTTCTAAAAAAAAAACTCTGCTTAATAAATAAATCGAGGTGGTGATCAGATCAGGACAGGAACAGGCTGAGCTATAATGTGCTTAATGGGAGGGCAGTCTATTAACACGTAGGGGTCCAAGCACACACATATGAAACACAAAACTTGAACCAGGTACCGGAGGATTGCTAGAGTCATGGGATTGTAACCCAGAATGAATCACTGCGTTCAAGGGATGAAAGGCAAGAACAAGGAGAGAATTAGAATATAAAGTATAAGAAAGCAACAAGACACAGGTTCGCATTCATCTGGCAAATGGATTTCAATCAGGGCACAAATGAGGTCATCTACTTTGGAACTGAAAAGGATGACATAGAGCACTTTTGAATTGATGAAAAGTTAAAAACAATGGTCTACAGAGACTCTGATGTCCGTGTATGCAGATCATCAAAATGTCATGAAAATAACTTTTGTAAAAAGCTAATGGAATTATAGCCTTTGTAGCTAGAATTATAGAATCATAGGATCCCGACAGTGCCAAAGAGGCCATTCAGCCCATCAAGCCTGCACTGACAACAATCCCACCCAGCCTCTACCCCTGTAACCCCATGCATTTGCCCTGCTAACCCCTGTCTCCGACACTAAAGTGCAATTTAGCATGGCCAATCAACCTAACCCGCACACCTTTGGAGTGTGGGAGGAAACTAGCACCCAAAGGAAACCCATGCAGACATGTGGAGGATGTACAAACTCCAAATAGTCAACCAAGGCCAGAATTGAACCTGGGTCCCTGATGCTGTGAGGCAACAGTGTTAACCCACAGTGCCACCATGCCGCTCCTGTGCTGAAATGGTGATACATAAAATACAAGGCGATAGAAGTCATTTTATCACACACAAAACTCTAAACAGTTCTGGGCACCACACCTTAGGAAGGACACATTAGCCTTGGAGGAAGTGCAACATCGGCTGAGATTTACCACTCCCGTTTGCAGTGGGTGGCTTTATTGGCAATGGCGAAACAATCTTACAAAATTGCAAATATCGATTTTACATTGTTGTAAAACCAGTTAGCGATTGTCCGTTCCTCCTGTCAATGGAAGTTTGTATTTCCTGTTGTTGCACATTGGGAGCTTCATTTCCATAGATTTGCATGCAATCATAATCCCTGCTTGCTGGATTCATCCCCCTACACCAGATAATGAGGTCACTTCAGCGTGCAATCATGCTGACATGTTTCACAATGATACATAAGCGATGTACATTAAGCGACCTGCACTTCACTCCTCCATAGAGGACCATTCACCTACCTTGTCTTGGGCAGCACTTGCGGTATTCAGTGCTTCTCTTCGCTGGCAGCTCCACATCTGTTTCAGGGGAGCTAACACGGTAGTCTCAACCCAATGGTTAGGCGGCAGTCTCTCTTCAAAGGCTGGAGGGTGAGTGTTTGCTTGGCGAAGGAGATGGAAAGGAGCCTCTGGAAATTTTGAAGGCTGAAGAGTGCTGGTTTGCTTGGCATAGGTGGAAGGGGGAAGTGGCCTCTTGCAAGTTATGAGACTGGAGGATGATGGCTTGCTTGGTGAAGGAAGTGGTATCCTACAAATTAAGAGTTATCTCCAATTGCAACGGGATCTTGATCAAATGGGCCAGTCGGCTGATGAATGGCAGATGAAGTTTAATTTAGACAAATGCGAGGTGATGCATTTTGGTAGATTGAACCAGGGCAGGACTTACTCAGTTAATGGTAGGGCGTTGGGGAGAGTTACAGAACAAAGAGATCGAGGGGTACATGTTCATAGCTCCTTGAAAGTGGAGTCACAGGTGGACAGAGTGGTGAAGAAGGCATTCGGCATGCTTGATTTCATCGATCAGAACATTGAATACAGGAGTTGGGACGTCTTGTTGAAGTTGTACAAGACATTGGTAAGGCCACACTTGGAATACTGTGTGTAATTCTGGTCATCCTATTATAGAAAGGATATTATTAAACTAGAAAGAGTGCAGAAAAGATTTACCAGGATGCTACTGGGACTTGATTGATTGAGTTATAAGGAGAGGCTGGATAAACTGGGACTTTTTTCTCTGGAGCGTAGGAGGCTGAGGGGTAATCTTATAGAGGTCTATAAAATAATGAGGGGCACAGATCAGCTGGACAATCAATATCTTTTCCCAAAGGTAGGGGCGTCTAAAACTAGAGGGCATAGGTTTAAGGTGAGAGGGGAGAGATACAAAGGTGTCCAGAGGGGTAATGTGTTCACACAGAGGGTGGTGAGTGTCTGAAACAAGCTGCCAGAGGTCGTAGTAGAGGCGGGTACAATTTTGCCTTTTAAAAAGCATTTAGATAGTTACATGGGTATAGAGGGATATGAGCCAAATGCGGGCAAATGGGATAAGTTTTGGGTTTTTTTAAAAAAGGGCGGCATAGACAAGTTGGGCCGAAGGGCCTGTTTCCATGCTGTAAACCTCTATGATAAGAGACTTCAGGACAAGAGCTTGCTTGGTGAAGGGGTGACTTCCCAGGTGTGTGTGTGTGTGTATATGTGTGTGTGCATTGGGGGAGGGGGTGGTACATGTTTAACAGTGCAAGTGGCCTTACATTGTTGAGCGCTGAGGTGGTCACAGAACATAGACACCTTCACTCAATAGCCATGGGCTAAATAAGGGATATGCACCACAAGGACTAAGGGATCAAGGGATATGTGGCGGGGGTGGGGGGGGTGGGGGGGGTGGGGGGGCGTACAGAGAGGCCTATGAGTGCGGGTAATCTGAATGTTCACTTCTTCTGCAATTAAGCAATGGGGAACGTAGGGGGTGGTTTGCTTCTGTTCTTGCACAGAGAGAGTCCATGCTCGTCTGGCAGCAGGTGTTCACCACCACCGCTACCTTCCTACCTTCTGCAATGGTGCAGCTAAAATGTATAATGACACCAAACCCAACTGCTGGGGACTCTGCAGGCACCTTAGACGCCAGCTGTCTGCAGGGTAGGCCTGAAGTGGAATGGGGATGCAATTAAACATGACCCCACTGACCTGTGCATTCCCACATGTGCAGACAGGCACAACTGAGAGATGTTAGTGTTCACTCAATGACATTGCGGGGAATCACCAAAGTGAAGCAATGATGCACATTCATGTGACACTAATCGCGTGAAGTTGCACTAATGGATCACCTAAGTTAAACCCTTGCTTGCAGTGTTGCATTTCCCTAGAGCGATGATGAAGAAGTTAAGTGCAACTGGGCACCTAGATAAGCTTTTGAAGCCTGTTGCAGTAGCGGTGTCGCACGGTTCCCAGAAGACAAGCCTCAGGCTTCCCTCAACATATTGCATAGCCTGTTTAAAAATTGACGCTCATGTACATTGCAAACACTGTAGTACATGCTGTGCATGAAAATGGCTGCGCTTGAGCTGAAAGCAACACACCCAGGCACCTGGCCAAAGCAATCTCATAGCAGTTGCTTAAGATTAGAGGGAGGGGGGGCACCCCGAATTTTAGACCATTTCTCTGACATGTTGTTGGCGGCACAGGAATCAGGGCCATGAACCCACAGTCGCCCATGAGTCATTGACAGAAAGATTAGTTTTGCAGACAAGTCCTGACTCTTGTCTATTTCTCATTGATCCTGCAGAGAGGAGGCTACCATGAAGATGGAGCCTGGATTCATGGCTGCCTGCATAATTGCAGACAAGAATGAAAGAAAAAAGAGAAGCCTGTGATGCAGGAGGCCTCAAGACCAAGGCCCAGCCAGAAAGTTGTAAGTGCAGCTGCCAAACAGGAATGCACAGTTCCTTACAGTATGGGCTCATAGCATGGAAGCCCTGGAAGATGTCTGACAGCATGGAGCTCCAAAACATAACACTCTTCTCCATGCGTTATCACGTCTGGCCTTCCATACTGCACCTCCACATTTCAGTAATGCATATGATATGGGAGAACACCACTGCCTCGATGTCACACAGCCAGGAGTGAAAATTAGATGACCCTGCAAAACATGTGAATGACATGCCTTTCCCAAGCACAGGTAACAGTACAGTTGAGGCATCACTGATGTCAGAATTGAAATGAAAAGAGCCAGACTCGATGGTGAAACTTTAATCAGAGTACACATATGACATGCTCATTATCACATCATCCAAAGTAAGTGGGGGAAGGCCATGCTTTGTCCCTTGCTTGACTACAGCACAGCTCTTAATAAAAAGGAGGCAAACTCAAGAGGAAATGTGGAATGGATAATATTCTATTTATAGTTGTGCAATTATATACATGTTGTGAACACCCGCATCACCATTGTACTCCTAATACTCTTACTTTTCAAGATCCTAACGCTATGGATTGAGGGCCCCCAGGTGCCCGGCTGCTGGTCCTCCTCCCTATGGGTGCCCAAGTTTAATTCCTTCAAGTGAAGGACAACTGGAGTGAGATCGAGCTGCCCCACACCCATATTGTGTTGACGCTGTTGGATGCCAATGATGGAGTTCAGATCATGCAGGACCGATGTCCTAGACCAAGGTCTCCATGGTGGCCGCCATTCCTCCAGAGTGACCTCAGTGCGCTGGCAAGACAGTGCATCGGGCTGAAGTTGAATGGACTTCTCCATCATCACTTGAAATATGAGGAATGCAGCTGAAATCTCATCCTAATTTTCATGAGATTGTCACTGCAGCTCCACCAACTGATTTCGGACAACGTCCGGAGGCTCATCATCTGACACAGATTCAGCAGATGCCTAACCTCCAGCAGTCATCCTCAGAAGTCCCTACCTCCAGCTGCCGTGGATCAGAATGTGTGCTGGGCTCACCAGATTGCAATTTTGAGCCTGCTCTCGGTCTAGGTCCCACTGGGGTGTGTGTCTGTGCACTGGTGGAGGGTGTGGATGGATCTTCTAAGGTGCTGTCCTCAGGGTCATCATCCGAGGTGCTCTCGGGACTGAAGCCAGGTTCCTGGTTGGTTGAGGGTGTCAGGTTTGTGGCAGATGTGCCTAGAAGAAAGTATAAAGATTATTAGCACAGTGCAGCTACATTACACACAGAAAAGTGCACTCACAGTGATGTTGAGAGAAGGGTGATCCAGTGCAGGATCCTAACGTGGGTGTTTGCCACTGACCTCACCGTCACCACAGCCATGGTCCACGGTGAATCCGGCCACCATTAAGAGTCTCTTTTCGAAGTCACGAGAACTTTGACAGAGACAATACGGCATGATAAGCCGTCATTGCAGCTGGCAGAGAAAGCGCTGATTTCCCCGCCCACCACCACACTTAGTACGATTCGGGGAAACTGCTACCTATAGATTTTCCAGAATAATACCTGAACTCTGCTCCATCCAGGCCAGGAGTTAATTAAAACAGCACTCATTTCTCCTCTCAGTAAGATAAGTAAGGTATTTTTAGTTGTTTCCCTCTTTATAAGAAGCGGCATATTGTCTATCCCTCCAGTTTTGGTGTGCTCCAATTTTCTATTACTAACCCCACAGCAACTCATGATAGATGAACTTAAATGGTTAGTTTATCTGCACACACTCAAAGCATGGGAGGAGGGTCACAGCACTGCCTCCTTTGCATTAATCCAGTCAACGGGAGATGGAGAAAAGAAAGATTTAAAGTGCAGAGACCACAGAGAAAATAAATATTGTCTGACGTCGGTTCCAGAATCAAAGTCCAATGAGACATTCCGCCCCAGAGGTTGATAGGCTGAAACCGGATGGTGGTTAATTCACTTTACCGGTGGTGTTGACTTCACACGATGAGGTGGGCTTGCAGAGAGGACTTAGTTTTGTAGGCAATGGTACAAATTTCCAGCTGAAGCCATGAAGTTGGGGTCAGGTTTCCAGAGCTCTTTGGGCCTGATTTTACCATTTTGAGTCGAAGTGCCGAATCTGGGCGTCAAATAGATCCGCGCCTGGAATCCTCTTTCCAGCGCACCCATGCGCGTTTTGCCAGTTCCGGTCCAATTCGTGCTGTGGGCGGGGCTTAGCGCTGGCGGACCGACCGGACCTCTGAACTGCGCATGCGCAGTTCGAAAAAAATCTGACAGATTTCGGGCGCGAAAGAAAAAAAAAGCAGAAAGTGGAGAGAGCGGCTCTCTGACGGTCATTCCCTGGTCGGGGGGGGCGGGGGGGGGGGGGGGGGGGGGGGGGGTGCGGGGGGGGGTGAGGGGGTGGGGGGGCGGGGGGGGTGGTTTTGTAGGGGAGGGGGGGGCCCTGATCATCCTCTGGTCGGGAGGGGGGGTCCGCTGCCACTCTGCGGCTGATCGGTGGGGAGGGAGGGGCAGGGGAGGTCCGCCACCACTCTGTGGGCGATCCCTCCTCCCCACCGGAGGAACGAATCCCTCCTGCCAGAGTGGACGTGCAGCCATGCCATCTCACAAAACCTTCAGGATGAAGCGATTCCTCGCTAAGAAGATAGAACATAGAACATAGAACAGTAGAGCACAGAATAGGCCCTTCGGCCCACGATGCTGTGCCGAGCTTTATCTGAAACCAAGATCAAGCTATCCCACTCCCTATCATCCTGGTGTGCTCCATGTGCCTATCCAATAACCGCTTAAATGTTCCTAAAGTGTCTGACTCCACTATCACTGCAGGCAGTCCATTCCACACCCCAACCACTCTCTGCGTAAAGAACCTACCTCTGATATCCTTCCTGTATCTCCCACCACGAACCCTATAGTTATGCCCCCTTGTAATACCTCCATCCACCCGAGGAAATAGTCTTTGAACGTTCACTCTATCTATCCCCTTCATCATTTTATAAACCTCTATTAAGTCTCCCTTCAGCCTCCTCCGCTCCAGAGAGAACAGCCCTAGCTCCCTCAACCTTTCCTCATAAGACCTACCCACCAAACCAGGCAGCATCCTGGTAAATCTCCTCTGCACTCTTTCCAGCGCTTCCACATCCTTCTTATAGTGAGGTGACCAGAACTGCACACAATATTCCAAATGTGGTCTCACCCTCATCTCTCCCGTTCTCTTGCCCCTGCAGGGAGGAGTAATCTGTGGCTGGTCGTGTACCAGTGATGGTGTATCCCTTTACAGGCCCAGCTTGGTCCTTCTCCAGTGTCTCCTCTTGGACTTGTACTGATCTTGTAGCCGGTTTTCATGCGGATCCACTGTGGAATCGGCCGGTTCTGCTTCATCTTCTTAGCAAGGAATCGCTTCATCCTGAAGGTTTTGTGGGATGGCATGGCCGCACATCCACTCCGACAGGAGGGATTCGTTCCTCTGGTGGGGAGGAGAGATCGCCCGCAGGGTGGCGGCAGACCCCCCTGCCCTCTCCCTCCCCGCCAATCGGCTGCAGACTGGCAGCGGACCCCCCACCCCCCCCGACCAGAGGATGATCTGGGTCCCACCCCCCTCGTTTCCCCCCCCCTCTCCCCCACTCCCACCTCCTCCCACCCCCCCCCCCTCCCCCCAAACAGAGGATGACTTGGGTCAGAGAGCTATTGGAGGTTCTGACCCCGCTCTTCAGAAACTGCAGCGACAACTTCAGACTTTTATTTACCAGGTCATTAAAAGCGTGGATCCGGATCGGGCCAGAAGACGGTAAAGTAGGATTTGGTGGTAGAGTTGGGTGCTCGGTTCATTAAGTCGATTTAAATGCATGCTAATGCACGCCCAACTTTACAGCGATTTCGCACCTGAAAACGTGCGCAAAGTTTTGGTAAAATCAGGCCCTTTGTCTGCGAGGCTGCTGGTCAGATAATAAAAAGCAAACTGAGACTTTGCAGTTTAGTCAGGGGAGGCAATGGCCTCCCCTCACTCGACTATTAATCCAGAAACACAGCTAATGTTCTGGGGACCTGGTTTCGAATCCCGCCATGGCAGATGGCGGAATTTGAATTCAAGAAAGAAAATCTGGAATTAAGAATATACTGACCATAAAATCACTGTTAATTGTCAGAAAAACCCACCTGGTTCACTGATGTCCCTTAGAGAAGGAAATATGCCTTCCTTACCTGGTATGGCCAACATGTGACTCCAGAGCCACAGCAATGTGGTTGACTCTCAACTGCCCTCGAAGGGCAACTAGGGGTGGGCAGTAAAATTTGACAACCACCTCTCCACACTGTCTTGTGTATCCCTCGTCTGGGTCCCAAAGATTGTTAAATATCTCAACGATTAAAAATCGAAATGAAGGGTGCGGGGCCCTTTTGTCTGGAAAGATAAGCAGATTCCTGCTGCCCAGCCTGGGTTACGAAATGCAGATAACCTTTGTGGAGCTCTTTTTGAATTTGGCCTCTGCAACCCACAGGGGGTCATTTGTGGCCAATCAGGGATAAAAACGTGCAAGTTTCTCCGATACTGCCAGGTAGTTTCTTTTGTTCCGGGTCACAGACAGATGTAGATCCAGCCTGTCCTATTTGAACATTTTAGAGATTGCAATTAGCCTATCTTTATATATTTTACATTTAAAATTATACAGGATGAAGTCTCAGTAACTCACAGCTCGAAAGTTTAAATTAGGAAACAAGATTACACAAACTGTAGTTGTATTCCTTTGAATTTATAAGGTTAAGAAGTGATTTGAAAGACGTTTTCAATGGGAAACTGATAGGACAAGTGGAAAAAAACTATTTCTGCTGGTTCAGGTGTCAGGAACAAGAAGTCATAGTCTAAAGGTTAGAGCCAGGGCTTTCAGCAGCAAAGCTAGGAAACACATCTACATGCATAGGGAACCATAAGTTTAAAAGTCTCTTCCACAAAAGCCAACTGATGTCAGATCAGCTGTGAATTTTAGATCTGAGATTGATAGATTTTTGTTCTCCATAGACATAGGGGCGAGAATTCGCCGGCCATTCACGCCGGCGGGATTCTCTGGCCCAGCCAACAGCACACCCCCGCCCGCGGGTTTCCCGCCAGAGTGGGGTGACATTTGTGAGAATTCCTATTGACAGCGGCGGGACCAGAGAATCCCGCTGCTAGCAAACAATGCGCCACCTCCCACCAGCAGGAAACACGCGTCCGGGAGGCCAGAGAATAAAATTGGTCCTCTTGAAAACCAGAGTGGTAGACTGTGTATGGAACTAAAAGAGATGGGGGAGATACTAAATGGTTTTTTTGCATCCGTATTTACTGAGGAAATGGGTATGGAGTCTACGGAAATAGGGCAAACAGGTAGGAAGGTCATGGAACTTTTACAGATTAAAGGGGAGGAGGTGCTCGCTGTCTTGAGGCAAATCAGAGTGGATAAATCCCCAGGACCAGACAGGGTATTCCCAAGGACCTTGAGGGAAGCTAGTGTTAAACTTGCAGGGGCCCTGGCAGACATATTTCAAATGTCAGTATTCACGGGGGAGGTGCCGGATGATTGGAGGGTGGCTCATGTTGTTCCGTTGTTTAAAAAAGGTTCCAAAAGAAATCCAGGAAATTATAGGCCAGTAAGTTTGACGTCAGTGGTGGGCAAGTTATTGGAAGGTGTGATAAGGGATAGGATCTACAAATATTTGGATAAACAGGGACTTATTCGGGAGAGTCAACATGGCTTTGTGCGTGGTAGGTCATGTTTGACCAATCTATTAGAGTTTTTCGAGGAGGTTACCAGGAAAGTGGATGAAGGGAAGGCGGTGGATGTTGTCTACCTGGATTTCAGCAAGGCCTTTGACAAGGTCCCTCATAGGAGGTTAGTTAGGAAGGTTCAGTCGCTAGGTATACATGGGGAGGTAGTAACTTGGATTAGACACTGACTCAATGGAAGAAGCCAGAGAGTGGTTGTGGAGGATTGCTTCTCTGAGTGGAGGCCTGTGACTAGTGGTGTGCCGCAGGGATCAGTGTTGGGTCCATTGTTGTTTGTCATCTATATCAATGATCTGGATGATAATGTGGTAAATTGGATCAGCAAGTTTGCTGATGATACAAAGATTGGAGGTGTAGTGGACAGTGAGGAAGCTTTTCAAAGCTTGCAGAGGTATTTGGACCAACTAGAAAAATGGGCTGAAAAATGGCAAATGGAACTTAACGCAGACAAGTGTGAGATATTGCACATTGGAAGGACAAACCAAAGTAGAACGTACAGGGTAAATGGTAGGACTCTGAAGAGTGCAGTTGAACAGAGAGATCTGGGAATACAGGTACAGAATTCCCTAAAAGTGACATCACAGGTGGATAGGGTCGCAAAGAGTGCCTTTGGTACATTGGTCTTTATAAATCGGAGTATTGAGTATAAAAGTTGGAGTGTTATGATAAGGTTATATAAGGCATTGGTGAGGCCGAATTTGGAGTATTGTGTACAGTTTTGGTCACCTCGTTACAGGAAAGATGTAAATAAGGTTGAAAGAGTGCAGAGAAGGTTCACAAGGATGTTGCCGGGACTTGAGAAGCTGAGTTACAGAGAGAGATTGAATAGGTTGGGACTTTATTCCCTGGAGCGTAGAAGATTGAGGGGAGATTTGGTAGAGGTGTATAAGATTTTGATGGGTGTAGATAGAGTGAATGCAAGCAGGCTTTTTCCGCTGAGGCTAGGGGAGAAAAAAACCAGAGGGCATGGGTTAAGGGTGAAAGGAGAAAAGTTTAAAGGGAATATTAGGGGGGGCTTCTTCACGCAGAGAGTGGTGGGAGTGTGGAATGAGCTGCCGGATAAAGTGGTAAACGCTTTTAACATTTAAGAAAAACTTGGACGGGTTCATGGATGAGAGGGGTGTGGAGGGATATGGTCCAAGTGCAGGTCAGTGGGACTAGGCAGAAAGTGGTTCGGCACAGACAAGAAGGGCCAAAAGGCCTGTTTCTGAGCTGTAATTTTCTTTGGTTCTATGGTTCTATGGAATCTCGCCCAGCATGTGGAACAAGTTTGGCCATTTCGGTCAAAAATAACTATGATCTCACTGAATGGTGCAACAGGCTTCAGGAGATAAATAAACTACTGCTGTTCTATTGTTCCTATGATTCATCCCATAATGAGTGAGATCTTTTGGTTTCTGTGCCTGGGTGTTACATTGTCTGGGAACAAGACCAATGACAACAACTTTTTTAATATATACCACGTTTAATGTAATAAAATCTTCCTCAGGCACTTCGCAGGAGCATTGGGCTGCGATCTGAAAAGAAAGAATGTGTAATGTTGCGGGGATAAGGCAAGGGAGTGGGACTGGCTAGAATGCTCCATCAGAGAGCAAGTGAGACTTGATGGGCTGAATGGCTTCCTCCTGCACTGTACAGATTTTGTGATTATAAAACAAACTGTGACACAACCAGCCGCATGAGAACATAAGAACTAGGAGCAGAAGTAGGCAATTGAGGCTCTTTTGCCTGCTCTGCCATTCACTACGATCATGGCTGATCTTGTCTCAGCCTCAACTCCACTTTCCTACCCATTCTCCATAACCCTTCAATACATTACTAATTAAAAATCTGTCTCTTCCTCCTTAAACTTATTCAATGTTCTGCATCCATCACACTCTGAGATAGTGAATTCCACAGATTCACAACCCCTTGAGAGAATTAATTTCTCCTCATCTCTGTTTCAAACCTGCCACCCCTTATCCTAAAACTATGATCTCTTGTTCTCGATTGCCCCACCAGAGGAAGCATCTGCTCTACGTCTGCTTTGTCAATACTTCGTATCATCTTACACACCTCAATTAGATCTCCTCTCATTCTTCTAAACTCTCGAGAATATAAACCTAAACTGCTCAATCTCTCTTCATAAGATAAACCCCTCATCTCTGGAATCACTCTCGTGAACACCCTCTGAACTGCCTCGAATAGCACTACTTCCTTCCTCAAATAAGGGGACCAAAACTGTACACAGTACCCCAGGTGCATTCTCACTAATGCCTTATATTGTTGTAGCAACACTTCCTTACTTTTATACTGTTATTCTGTTAGGTATAAATGCCAAAATTCCATTTACTTTCCTTATTACCTGCTGTACCTGCATACCAAGTTTTTGTGACTCCTGCATGAGAACACCCAGATCCCTCTGCACTGAGATGCTTTGAAGTTGTTCTCCATTTAGATAATAAGTTGCCTTTCCATTTTTCCAGCCAAAACGGATAACGTCATACTTATATCGGGACAAATGAGCAGCAGCTTGGTTAAAAAAAAGTAGATTTTAAGGAGCTTCTCAAAGGAGGAAAATGAGGTGGAGAAGATTGGGAAGAGAATTCCAGAGTTTTGAGCCCAGGCAACCTAAGGCAATTGCGCATCAATTAAAATCAAGGATGCTTAAGGGGTCAGAATTCAAGAAGCGCAAGTATAATGGAGACTTGTGGGCCTGCAGAAGATTACAAAAATGGGGAGGGATTAGGCCATGGAGGGATTTGGAAACAGGGGTCTGAATTTTAAAATTAAGCAATTGCTTCAGAAGGGTCAATAGAGGTGAACAAGCACAAGGTTGATGAGGGGCGACTTCTTGAGAGACAGGACATGAGCAGCAGAATATTGAATGATGTCAAGTTTACAATGATAGAGGAAAATAGTGTGGGGAGGACTGCACAACTTTCCATCCATTAATTCAAATAGTTGTAAAATTTAGCAGGCTGACTCCCTTTTATGGGTACACTACACTCCCCTACAATTGTTCTCCTCATCACTTTGCCAAGATGATCTAAAGAGTACAGCCTCAAGAACAGGAAAATCTGCCCGAATGAATTCTTGATTTCAGTAGCGAGGTGGCAAACAGAAGAAGAAAGAGGGAGGATGACAGCAAACAGAGGGGATGCACCCCTCCAAAATGAGAATGAAGATAACATTGGAAAGACCTGTCAATGCTTTCTGTTCTATTACCTATGAGCTTATAGAGTTGAACTTTTAGTGATGTGGAAGCAGACTACCTACCTACAGTATCAGTTGTGGAATAGGTTGAGAGGGAGGACAGGGAACTATTTAGATAAAGGAAAAAAAAACTACAACAAGAGAAGTAAAAATAAAATGGAAGTACCGATATTCTTTAAAGAACCAGTAACAGCTGGTAAGCTACTGAACAGCACACTGATTCTGCACTATGCATGCTGCAATTTGATAAGATGCAATTAAACAAAACAGCTGTCTAAAACCTGCCACTGCCTTGTCGCATAAATAAACTCCTGTCGGAATTAACAAGATAAATCCTGACAAGCTAATAATGGATGAATTCAGTATCATTATTGGCATATCCCAGTAGATACCAGGATTTAGCCATCAAACAATTAGGCAGCCTTGATGATTCTATAAGAAGACATATTACTGGTGTCAACAACAACATGGTGCTTTGGTTGTCAGTCACACAAGGTACAATGATGGTAGTGGTCTTTCTTTTCCATTTGGAATATGTTTGTTGCTGGGCATATGATTTCCTTTGCACTTTAACACTCAAAATGCATTCAAAATGACCATTCACACATGAGGGCGGAATCCTCTGAGGCGAGTCTGGAGGAGGTGGATCATTTAATCCGGCAAGTACCCAGTCACCTTCCCACCTCTGCTCCAATTAAGTCCAGGTGGGTAGACCCATGGATAACCTTCCCAGCCCACTGCCAAGTGAGGCCTTTATGTGGTAGTTAATGCCCACCTCCGCTGGTTGAATAGTAGCGGTGGGCAGGTGAGTTGCCACCTGGGAAGCCCCAAAAGTGACCCTCATCCCGTCTTCACTCACTTATGACTAATGGTCTCCGATTGGTCAGCAGCACTTGGGGAGGCGGGTTGGGGGGGCGCTGTTGGGGGAGAGGAGCAGGATTTCTGCCCTTACCCCTCCCAGAGATTCTTTGATCCTAGGAAAGACCCGCTTAAATGCCTGATGTTATTCTATAAAACGTTTTTAGTAAACTTAGCTTTTCATGTTGGATGATGCTTATGCCATTGCCATCATTAAGAATATTCAGCGAAGCAGATCATGTTCCTGTTTCACTCAGCTCAAATCAATTCCTCTGAGGGAGACTAAAATGGTTGTTAGCCGAGGGATTTAAGCTTATAAAGTATTCTTTCCCAATATGACTGTGCCCATTACATAGGGATATATTGTCAACAATTTCATTTATTTATTAGTGTCACAAGTAGGCTTGCATTAACACTGCAATGAAGTTACATGAAAATCCCCTCATCGCCACATTCCGGCGCCTGTTCGGGTACACTGAGAGGGAATTTAGCACAGCCAATGCACCTAACCAGCATGCATCTTCTCTTCTTCTTTTCTCGGGCAGTCCCTTGGACTCTAAGATGACTTGTTCCCACACTAAAACTGAGCTCTCAGGTGACTGAGGAATCCAATGGGCGACCCATGGTCTCTGTCACAGGGAGGCAGATGGTGGTTGGAGGAGCAGGTGGGTGGGGTATCTGAATTGCCCCGTGCACCTTTTGCCTTCTAAGCTTGGCTTCAGCTTGCTCTCGGCAAGGAAACTCAAGGTATTCAGCTGCATCCCGGATACTTTTCCTCCACATTGGGCAGTCTTGGACCAAGTGTTTGTAGGATTGTTTACAAGGAGGCTTTGAGGGTGTGCTTGAAGCATTTTCTCTGCCTTCCTGGGGCTCCCTTGTCATGTCGAAGCTCCGAGTATGGCACTTGTTTTGGAAGTCTCATGTCAGGCATGTGGACGATGTGACCCGCCCAGCGGGGTGATTGAGCATAGTAAATGCTTTGATGCTGGGGATGATGGCCTGAGTGAGAACATTGATTTTGGCGCATTATCCTGCCAATGGATTTGCAGGATTTTGTGGATACAAGACTGGTGGTATCTCTCCAGGATTATGAAGTGCCTGCTGAATCTATATCACTCTGATAAAAATAAAATTCTAGAATCTAAAACAAAAGCTGAAAATGTTGGAATATCTCAGCAGGTCCGACAGCATCTTTGGAGAGAGGATGGAGCCAACATTTCGAGTCTGGATGACTCTTCAATGGCGGGCAGGGAGAAGGTAAAGGGGCATGTTCTATGATTGAAAGGGAAGGTGCTGTGGGCAGTGGCTGAGTTGTTGAGTGTGATGGAGGAGTGGACCAGGGTGTCTCAGACAGAACAGTCAATGGTCCCTGTGGAATGCTGACAGTGGGAGTGAGGGGAGGATGTGTGAGTAGTGCCCCCCCCTTTCAGGGCAACTGCCTGAATTATCTGTATCTCTGTTCTGCCATTCACACATTCTGATCACTTAATGGACACTTTTAGCACCTTTCTCAGCCTTTATCCTCATTTGCATTTCCTTTGTCATACTGCAGCTCCTCCCCCCCACCCTAATCGCATAAATCTTTTCTGATTTTCTTTGCTCTTAGCTCTGACAAAGGGTCATCAAGACTCGAAACGTTGACTCAATTCTCTCTCTACAGATGCTGTCAGACCTGCTGAGATTTTCCAACATTTTCTGTTTTTGTATATATATATCACCTTGAAATTGGCCATTGAGACAACAGAGGCAATAAGGACAATGTCTCCCCTTTGTCACAAACCTGTAAATTTTACATGAATAAATGACCACAGGAATAGCAGAGGAAGAAATAAAAAGAAGCAAAAAGGAGTCTCAGTGCTATTTAAAAAGGAAATACCTGTAAAAGAAACTCAGCAAGGGTATTTGATGGTAGAACTCTAATCATCAGAGCTCAGATCCAAAGTCTTACTTGGCTCACAGTACTTTCATAAAATCCTACTGTGCAGAAGGAGGCCATTCAGCCCACCACAATCCCACCCAGGCCCTATCCCCACAACCTCATGCATTTACCCTAGCTACTCCCCCTGACACTAAGGGGAAATTCACCACGGTCAATCCACCTAACATGCATATCTTTGGAGATGTGGGAGGAACCCGGAGCACCCGGAGGAAACCCATGCAGACACGGGGAGAATGTGCAGACTCCACACAGACAGTGACCCAAGCTGGGAATCGAACCTAGGTCCCTGGCGCTGTGAGGCAGCAGTGCTAACCACTGTGCCACCGTGCCACCCTGTGTGTTTCCTGTGTGTACTATTTTAAATAGGTGTTAACCATTTAAAAATAAACAGGTTAAAAACAGCATAAAAATAGCTCATACAGAAATGCAGTACGAGCACATTAATCATTTGTCCATGAATGTTGATGACTGGAATTTCAACACTTCGAATGCTGATACTTAACAGCAATTACTTCCCAGCACACGAGTAGCATTGTTATTCATTCTTTTCTATCTGCCTTTCTATGATTTTTGTTATGACTTATGTTTATCTAGTTAATTTTTTCTCCTTGAATTCTTTAAACTTTATCTTTCACTCTGTTTGTTCAATAAAGCCAGTCAATCTCCTATGGTCTTGTATAAGAAGTTCAGAAGAAGTGCAGTCTTCAAGGGAAATGGGTTTCAAATACATCACGGATCAGGTCCAACAGTGCCTGCATAACTGTTTCCTTGAAGAACCACTCCTTCATTAAGTGGCATTCATGTGCTCCTAATGGATTAATTCACTGATGCCCTCCCATTCTTCAAGACATGGCTTATAAATGACAATCCCTTTCTCCACATCAATATCTCTATGTTTGACTCTACGGCCCTGATTTTACCAGTGGGCGAGGCTCGCAGAACGGCATTCTCCGTTGGAATCGGGCACGATCTTACGAGCCTCGGGCGGGTGTGCTGGTAAAATTCAGACCCATATTTCATCTGTTGTGTGGCCAAATTGCCACAGTGATGACGTAATGCTCAGCTTGATGACATTAGCATTTCTCCATTCTTCTGACACCTTGGGTAAAATTTTGCTCTGAAAGTGGAGGTGGGTTCAGAGGTGAACTATTGGCTGGGCCAATAGTTCAACATGTTGCCGCCTACACACAGTGTTTCCATAGGTGGCTTCTGAGGAAGGAACGCCACCCCCGCAATAGTGATGGGCAGGCAATTAGGACAATAAAGCAGAGGTTGTTTGACACAGCTCTGCAATTTTGTGAGGTGCAAGGGCCCCACACTGTGTCAATGCTTTGTACAACCAAGCAGATGAGGCAGCTTCACAGCAGAAAGCCCTTGTTTAAAGTGGCAGACATCAACTCCTTAGCAACAGGAGCATATGCATAACTATTGACTTGCCATGATATAAGCCAAGATTCAGGGTTGGGAATGCAGAATGAGAGAGTGGATCCTGGAGTAGGGCTTATTCTGGGTCACTGCAAGGTGCAAGGGAAGGTTGGCCGCTGAGTGATCAAGGCTGTCTCTGAATATCGGGGCCACCTACTCAGAGGTAGACTGGAGCAGTGGGGCCAGCAATGGCCCCGACAACAAACAACAAACGACTCGCATTTCAACCATTATTTTGTAAATTGAGTTTGTGTCTTTATATACCCTGTTTGTGAACAGAACTCCCACTCACCTGACGAAGGAGCAGCGAGCGCTCCGAAAGCTAGTGGCTTTTGCTACCAAATAAATCTGTTGGACTTTAACCTGGTGTTGTGAGACATCTTACTGTCCCAACAACAATAACAGTGCCCTTTACACAAGGATGCAGAAATGATGGTCAAGGGGCATAAGGGACTAAATTGCATTACATCGGGTGTAACAACAAAGGATCAGCCTTCAGCCCCATTAGGTTCCCATTTACCTTTTCCTCTTGTGATACAAATTCCTTGCTGCCTTTGACCTCTTGATTTTCTACTATTTCCAGGATACTTTTTGTACCTTCAAGTGTGAAGACAGATGCAAAATACTTATTTTCAGTCTCTCCCATGTCCTTCTTTCCTTGGATTAATCCCCCAGGCCCACCCTTCAAGTGACCAATGCTTACTTTGGCTAATCTTTTCCATTTTATATACTTGTAGAAGGTTTTGCTGACTGTTTATATTTCTTGCTTGTTTATACTCTTTATTCGTTTGGCTATCCTTCGCTGGTTCATGAAAGTTTCCTAATCTTCTGGCCTACCACTAAGCTTCACGGCACTGTTCGCTTTTTCTTTCAATTTGCCACCATCCTTAACTTCCTTGGTTAGCCATGGAGTGTTTGCCCTTCTCAGAGAGTTTTTCTTTCTCAATAGAATGGATTTTTGCTGAGAGTTATGAAATATCTCTTAAATGTCTGCCACCGCTTCTCTTCCATCTTTGCTTTGAACTTATCCTCCCACTCCACTTGAGGCAACTCTCACTTCGCAACTTTGTAATTGCCTTTACTTCAATTTGAAACACTAGTTTCAGACCCAAGTTTCTCACCTTCAAGCTGAATGTGAAATTAGAACCATAGAACCATAGAAAATTACAGCTCAGAAACAGGCCTTTTGGCCCTTCTTGTCTGTGCCGAACCATTTTATGCCTAGTCCCACTGACCTGCACTTGGACCATATCCCTCCACACCCCTCTCATCCATGAACCCGTCCAAGTTTTTCTTAAATGTTAAAAGTGACCCCGCATTTACCACTTTACCCGGCAGCTCATTCCACATTCCCACCACTCTCTGCCTGAAGAAGCCCCCCCTAATATTCCCTTTAAACTTTTCTCCTTTCACCCTTAACCCATGCCCTCTGGTTTTTTTCTCCCCTAGCCTCAGCGGAAAAAGCCTGCTTGCATTCACTCTATCTATACCCATCAAAATCTTATACACCTCTATCAAATCTCCCCTCAATCTTCTACGCTCCAGGGAAGAAAGTCCCAACCTATTCAATCTCTCTCTGTAACTCAGCTTCTCAAGTCCCGGCAACATCCTTGTGAACCTTCTCTGCACTCTTTCAATCTTATTTACATCCTTCCTGTAACGAGGTGACCAAAACTGTACACAATACTCCAAATTCGGCCTCACCAATGCCTTATATAACCTTACCATAACACTCCAACTTTTATACTCGATACTCCGATTTATAAAGGCCAATGTACCAAAGGCACTCTTTACGACCCTATCCACCTGTGACGTCACTTTTAGGGAATTCTGTACCTGTATTCCCAGATCCCTCTGTTCAACTGCACTCTTCAGAGTCCTACCATTTACCCTGTACGTTCTTCTTTGGTTTGTATTCTATCATGTTATGATCATTTGTGCCTGGAGAATTCTTTACTATGAGGTAATGGATTAATTCTGTCTCATTGCATGTTACCACAGGTCTACAGGTCACAGGTTGATTCTAGAGTGTGTTATTCTAAGAAATTGTCCGTGTCTACTATATGAACTCATGCTCAAAGCTAACTTTGCCAATTTGATTCATCCAATCTATATGAAAATTAAAATTACCCACATTTATTTTCAGTATTTTTCTTGCAAGCCTCTATTATTTCTTGATTGATACCCTGTCCTACCGCATAGCTGCTGTTATGGGGTCTATAAACTACTCCCACTAGTGCCTTCCTCCTTTGCTATTTATTATCTTCGCAGAAACTAACATAAGTCTTGTTCTTCCAAGCTGAGATCATTTCCCATTGGTGTGTTTTCCTCATTCTTTATTAATAGCGATACAACACCTCCTTTCCCTTTCTTCCTGTCTTCTGAAATGTCAAATAACTTTGGATATTCAGTTACTAGCCTTGGTCACCTTGAAACCAGGTCTCTGTAATGGCTATCATAACATACTCATTTATTTCTATTTGTGTTATCAGTTCATCATTTTGTTATCAATGACTACCAATTATCTCCTCTCCATCTGTTTTTATCCGATCTAATATTGCGACTAACTTCTCCAGTACTGCTGCATTGAAATGTCAACCTCAGCAATACCCTCTGCCTTCTCATGAATATTTACACTTTGGTCGCTAATCAGCCCGACCCTTTTACTACTTATAGCTTTACAAAGACATCTGAGTTTCCTTTTATTTTAACTGCTAACCTATTATAATACTTTTGTTCCGCTTAGAATCAAAGAAACCCTACAGTGCAGAGGAGGCCATTCGGCCCATCGAGTCGGCACTGACAACAATCCTTGACACAGTAAGAAGTCTCACAACACCAGGTTAAAGTCCAACAGGTTTATTTGGTAGCAAATACCATAAGCTTTCGGAGCACTGCTCCTTCGTCAGATGGAGTGGAAATGTGCTCTCAAACAGTGCAAACAGACAAAATCAAGTTGATTTTGTCTGTTTGCACTGTTTGAGAGCACATTTCCACTCCATCTGACGAAGGAGCAGTGCTCCAAAAGCTTATGGTATTTGCTACCAAATAAACCTGTTGGACTTTAACCTGGTGTTGTGAGACTTCTTACTGTGTTCACCTCAGTCCAACGCCGGCATCTCCACATCATGACAAAAATCCTTGACAACAGGCTTTATTCCCACACTCCCACGCTTCTACCCCACTAACCCCCCTAACCTACACATCCCAGGACATTAAGGGGCAACTTAGCATGGCCTAACCTAACCCGCACACCTTTGGAGTGTGGAAGGAAACCCACGTAGACACAGAGAGAACGTGCAGACTCCACACAGGCAGGGGCCCAACCCGGGAATTGAACCCAGGTCCCTGGAGCTGTGAGGCAGCAGTGCAAACCGCTGTGCCACCGTGCCGCCCTAATTTATTCTCCATTTTTAGATATTTCTACATAAAGCTTGATTCATAACTATATTATGAGCCTTACAGTTATCGTAAGCCTCCTTTTCCTGTCTCATTTATACCTCTCTACTTTTAGTCATCGAGAGAGCTCTTGATTTAGATGCTCCTTCTGACCTGATCATGAGAATATGTCCAATCTGTCCCTAAACCATCTCCTCTTTGAAGGCTTCCCCTTTGTTCAAATAATGTTTTGCCGACCAATTTTTGATTCCATTTCCTTTTCAACTCATTGAAGTTAAATACATTTGATTACAAGAATGGTTCCGAGATGAGAAACTTCTGTTATGAGGACAAATTGGAGAGATGGGACTGTTCTCCTTGGAGAGAAGAAGACTGAGAGGAGATTTGATAGAGATGCTCAAAATCATGAGGGGCTGGACAGGGTAGATGGAGAGAAACTGTGCCCACTCGTGAAAGGGTCAACAGCAAGAGGGCACAGATTTAAGGTGATTTGCAAAAGAATCAAAAGTTATATGAGAAAACACTTTTTCACACGAATGGTTCGGGTCTGGAATGCACTGCCTGGAAGTGTGGCGGAACCCGATTTAATTAAGGCATTTAAGCGGGTTTACTTGAATAGAAACCATCTTCAAGGGTAAGGGAACAGGGCAGGGGAATGGCACTAAGCCACAGCTCTTTCGGAGAGCTGGTGCATACAGGATGGGCTAAATGGATTCCTTCTGTGTTGTAAGAATCTGTGATTCTGTAAATGATCCCTGTTTTTTTTTCATATCTCCTCTAAACCTGATATTCTGACCACTGTTCCCCAAATGTTTCCCAACTGATATATCCTCCACATGCCCCACTTCATTCCCCACATCCAGATTCAGGGCTGCTTCCATCCTTTTTGGGCTATAAACATACTGATCAAGAAAATTCTCTCATACGAGTTTCAGGAATTCCTCCCCTACCTTCTGCACTTACACTTTTACTACCCCGATCTATATTGGAGCAATTTAAGTCACCCATTATTCCAATGCTACTGTTCTTGAATCTTTCTAAATTTTCTCATCTATCTCCATCCCAATATGTTATGGCCTAGGATTATGCACCCTGTCACATAATAGCTGGTCTATTGTTCCTCAATTGTAACTGAATAGATAATGTCCTTGGTCCTTCAATGGCATCTTCTCCCTTCAATCCAACAGTAGCTTATTTTATCAATACTGCCAACTCCCATCTTTATTTTCCTTCCCTATCTTTCACAGCTACCTTAGAGCCAACATAATTAAGTTCCCAATTTCCTCCTTCTTTGAACCACATCTATTAGTGCCACCATGTCATAATCCCATATGACAACCTGTGCCTGCAGCTAACCAACCTTATTTAACACATATGTGCATTTACACACATACATTCCAAACCCATCTTAGGCTGTTTTACATTTGTTCGCTGTCTGATGCCTTCTTATTTCTGAACTACTTTGTACTCTATTGTTATTTAATCTCCCAATCCTCCTTGTATCTTGTTTCTCCTCTCCAATGATTCATTATGGTTCCTGTTCCCCTGCTCACAGCACAAGTTCTCCAAGTTCTGCTGCAGTGAAACCTGTCCAACTTCAATAAATTTCTTGTTCCCAAACCTGGTTCCAAAGTCCCAGGAATCTAAAGTCTTCTGTCCTGCTATTCCTCTAGCCGGTGTCTTAAACTCTGATCCCTATACTCACTAGCACATGGCATCAAGGATAACTTAGAGACTATGACCTTTGAGGTCCTGCTTTACTGTCTTCCTGAACTCCTGGAACTCTGATCGCAGGACCTCAACCTGTTTCTTCCTCTGGCATTGGTTTCAACATGGAGCATGACTTCTGGTTGCTCCTCTCAGTCTCTCAAAATATATTGCAACCTCTCAGTGACTCTTGCCACAAATCATTATTGAAATAGAGCCTAAAACTACTTTTAAAAGGGAATTAGGGAGCTGTTTCAAATAGGGAAATTGTAAAAGAGGAACAATCATGAACACAAAATTAGATTAGGCAGTTCTGTAAAGAAACAGATTAGCATAGCTTCATGGTCCAAATGGTTTATCTCTATATTGTAATGTTCTGCAATCCAAAGTTACAAATCATTATTCTTTTTCCCAGGTGATCAAATTTGGAGATAAATTGGAGATTCTCCAAATTCAAAGATAAAATGCAAGTAATGATCTAAATTGATAATTAGTCACTTTGTAGCACAGAAGGTGGTGAATGCCTGGACCGCGCTGCTGGAGGAGGTGGTGGAAGCAGATTCTATAACAATGTTCAAGAGACATCTGGGTAGATACATGAACAATCAGGGAATAGAGGGACATGGACCTCATAGAGGCAAGAAAATATCAGATTAGAGAGGCATCTGTGTCGGCACAGACCTGGAGGGCCAAAGGGCCTGTTCCTGTGCTGAACTATTCTTTGTTCTTTGCTCTGGAATGTGAACATCTCTGAAAAATGTGACATACAGTCAAAGCTTTCCATCTTGCACTCATCAGGGCAGGTACAAAAATGCCAAATTTCAAAGGCAGCAACAATTTATACTGCATTAGAAAGGGGTGCTGATTGGGTGGCAAGTCGTATCTATCCGATAGCATTACTATGGAGAATGCACCAGGGTACAATTATCACCTACTCTTTTGTTTAATTCAAAGGAAATCCAATGTCTGCACATGTTCATTTTGCCTCCAGAAGATAGTGTGGTGGTGGATGTTATTTTTTTTCATATTTTTGGGAATACAGTGGTTTCCTGTAGGATTGTATGGGCGGGATTTTACAGCCTCGCTCAAGCAGGACCGGAAAATCCTGCCCGAGGACAATGGACATTTCCATTGTCCACCCCTTGCCCATTCCGATTCTGTGGCGCACAGGCCAGTAGAATTCTGGCGTGTGTATCCATGATTAATTAAACTGGGGGAAAGTTAATGGAGACAGCTTGGCTGTGAGTGCTGAGAGACAAAAGAGGTAAAGATGTAAGATCCACACATTTGTAATAAGAGGTTATGGTGAGGTTGGACTTACAAGTAAATATATCAGTAAAACAGGATTCCCTCTGGGATCTGCCTTGGTCAGGGAATAACATGCTATGGTCGTAACAATGGTTTCCTACATATGAATATATGTATCTTCCAAAAAAGGTACATGAGCCACATTGTGATCCTGATTGATAATCCTAAGATGGTTGTGAGTGTAATTCATAGCATAATCAGGATTGTTGAATGCTGTCCAATCACAGAATCATATCTAACATTGAATCATAGAATCCCTACAGTGCAGAAAGAGGCCATTTGGCCCATTAAGCCTGCACCGACAACAATCCCACCCAGGTCCTATCCCCGTAACCTCACATATTTACTCTCCTAATCCCTCTGACACTAAGGGGGAATTTTTCATGACCAATTAACCTAACCCACACATCTTTGGACTGTGGGAGGAAACCAGAGCACCCGGAGGAAACCCACGCAGACACGGGGAGAATGTGCAAACTTCGCACAGGCAGTGACCCGAATCGAACCCGGGTCCCTGGCACTGTAAGGCAGCAGTGCTAACCACTGTGCCACCATGCCGTCAAAGGGATATGCTGTTTGATTTGATGCACCATTCACTGGGATGTTTGGCCTGCATACTTGGCACTACACCAGCACTGAAATTCATGTACCATATCACTCGTTTGTATGGTGGGCAGAACATTGTTTTGGCTTGGTGGAAGCAACCTATTAATGGAAATTACTTTCCGTGTTGCTACTACATAGCAACAGGATGAAATAGCTAGCTTTACCTGCCACTCAAATATTTCAGATACCTTAGACTTCCAGCGTAACTTGAGGTAGACTGGGCATTTTTCAGATCTGAAACTGGTGGGCTAGGCTCATTCATAAATGTGCAATATTCAAAACAATACTCCAACATATAATTCTCCAGCAGATTGGAAGACTTGACTGATTTAGTGATTTATCTATATGAACATTATTCATCCAATGTGACTGGATCAGCGGAACTTTCTCAAGGTTCCATTGGGTCCAATGATGACTGAGAAGCCCAATGCAAGGGCAATTTGTGTCCCATAATTTTAATGAGAATTTTTTTGATGGATATAATTAAATACTTGATTTCTGCCGTAACCGTCTTGGTCCTGAAACTCCAGAAGATCAATAGGGCATAAACCCAGTAAATCTTTTCTTGAGGACATAATTGAAGGAGAGAAGCTCTGTAAATTTAATTTCCTATTTAAAGTCTGCTCTCAGCTTCACGATAAAGGAGGAAGGGCATAAGGGTGAGGAAGGATTCACCATAGCAAGAGTGATGCTAGGAAAAATATTGGTTTACTCTAGACTGATACTGTCAATGTTAAATTCAGGCACTTATACTCTAAGATTTGCTGATCAAAGATTTGCAACAATAGCACAAGGTTATCTTGAAACAATAGCTCAGGAAGGCTGATGATGGAATCTTAAAGGTGAACTGCTGTGTTTCATTGCGGTGTTTACAGAGAAAGTTGTCACTTGACTTTGTACTAATCTTTGTTGAACATTATGTTGCTCTATATTTCTGAGGTTTCATAACTTAATTTAGAAATCTCTTTTGAAACTGTGCGTAGTTTGGGGAATTTACCTAAGAAATGTTCCCCCTTATGGTTTATATGTTGGAGCAAGAAGAGAAAGAGGGTTAGCAAGCAACCTGGGACATTAGACTCATAAGGTAGCACCACAGTATTTCAAGACTCTCCTAAGAATGTCAAGCCATCGGGCTATATAGCCCCAGAAGATTATGCTTCAATACATCCGAATAGTTATGAATCAGGCATTCCTGAGGCTCCACCCGTGACAGCATGCTCTGAATTATTGAGGAGCCTTCTCTCATGGTGCCAGAAAGTGTAACATTGGACTCTGCCACTCTCCTTGCCATCTGCTGCACAACATTAGAGAGTTTAAGCAGCAACTTCATATGTTTCATATGGTCTGAAAGCATTTGCCCCTTCATGGCAGGACATAAGATCACCAAAGTGCAGAACAAACAGGATATAACATCTCCCTTAGTCTCCAGTCAGGTATTTGTGCTTCACTTCCAATGTTCCATCCTCTAGCTTGCTTATAAATTGTGAATCACCATGTGTCTAGTGCAGTGTCTAGTTACCTGTCAGCAGAACCTCCTCGACTCAGCTTATGACAATCTAAATAGTGAAAATCCACCAGTGTTTTTTTCATGTAACAGAAACAGCTGCAATAACTATCTCTTTGCTTATTTTTAGCTTCTGGGTCTGACCTCTGTCTTCCTCAGTTTATCCGTTCTGTAGCAATGGACTCATCAACTGCTACTACTGAGCTTGAATGGCTCTGCATCCCTTTAAAGAGCCTCAACCAATTTCAATCTACCCAGTAGTCCTCTGTGGAGGAATTCACAAATGGAGGTAGATTCTGGACTCAGGTAAAGCATTGAGGTTTCCAGCCGTTCACCCAGGCGGGGTCTTTCTGTCCTGCCAAGGGTCCACCCCCACCACAGGTTTCCCGGTGGCGAGTGGTACAATCAATGGGAAACTGACAATGGCAGGACCAAAAGATCCCACTGACGACCTATGGCGGGCCATCTCCATTGCCACAAAACACATAGTTGTTTGTGCACAAAACCCTGCCCAATATTTATTTCTCTGTGCCCTTTGTCCTTTAAATCTTTCTTTCTCTAGCCCTCTCTTCATTGTATTGGTGAAAAGGAGGCCACATTGCTACCCTCCTCCCGCATTTGAATGTGTGAAAATTAAACTAAACCTCTGAGTTCACCCTTTGAATGCGTTTGCTGTGAGGTTATTACTAGAAATTGGGTCACACCAAAACTGAGGGGCTGGGAAATACGCCACCACTTATGAGAGGGAAAATCAAAGTTTCTGTTTACAGATGGGTGGTGACGGGAGAACAGGGTTATTTAAATTAAACTTCCTTATGTCCATAATGTTAGCTCTATCTAAAATTAAAGAGCTTTGGTTTGAAAACAGGACAACTGACTCTCACTCCAGTCACTTTCTGAAACATGGTGGTTCTAGAGAGTTATTTTCCAAACTGGAGGCCTGTGACCAGCGGTGTGCCTCAGGGATCAGTGCTGGGTCCACTGTTATTTGTCATTTATATTAATGATTTGGATGAGAATATAGGAGGCATGGTTAGTAAGTTTGCAGATGACACTAAGATTGGTAGCATAGCGAACAGTGAAGAAAGTTATCTCCAATTGCAACGGGATCTTGATCAATTGGGCCAGTGGGCTGACGCATGGCAGATGGAGTTTAATTTAGACAAATGCGAGGTGATGCATTTTGGTAGATTGAACCAGGGCAGGACTTACTCAGTTAATGGTAGGGCGTTGGGGAGAGTTACAGAACAAAGAGATCTAGGGGTACATGTTCATAGTTCCTTGAAAGTGGAGTCACAGGTGGACAGAGTGGTGAAGAAGGCATTCGGCATGCTTGGTTTCATCGGTCAGAACATTGAATACAGGAGTTGGAATGTCTTGTTGAAGTTGTACAAGGCATTGGTAAGGCCACACTTGGAATACTGTGTGCAATTCTGGTCACCCTATTATAGAAAGGATATTATTAAACTAGAAAGAGTGCAGAAAAGATTTACTCGGATGCTACCAGGACTTGATGGATTGAGTTATAAGGAGAGGCTGGATAGACTGGGACTTTTTTCTCTGGAGCATAGGAGGCTGAGGGGTGACCTTATAGAGGTCTGTAAAATAATGAGGGCATAGATCAGTTAGATAGTCAATACCTTTTCCCAAAGGTAGGGGAGTCTAAAACTAGAGGGCATAGGTTTAAGGTGAGAGGGGAGAGATACAAAAGTGTCCAGAGGGGCAATTTTTTCACACAGAGGGTGGTGAGTGTCTGGAACAAGCTGCCAGAGGTCGTTGTAGAGGCGGATACAATTTTGTCTTATAAAGAGCATTTAGGTAGTTACATGGTTACGATGGGTATAGAGGGATATGGGCCAAATGCGGGCAATTGGAATTAGCTCAGGGGTTTTTTTTAAAAAAGGGCGGCATGGACAAGTTGGGCCGAAGGGCCTGTTTCCATGCTGTAAACCTCTATGACTCTATGTGCAAGACATATATAACCCTACAGAAAAACAATCAAAAAAGTAGCAAGTGTGTATTCTAATTATATAAAGATGGCTATATCAAAACTTGTTACAGTTGCATAAGTTTTAAACAGATGTGGGGAGGGATAACGAAAGTTTCCCAGAACTCATGTGAATCTATTTGTTTTGGAAAAAGGAAACTGATATTATGATAGACAAGGATATGAGGATAGACAATTTGGCATAAATTCGCGACAGTGCAGTCGGAAGCCATTTAGCCCATCGAGCCTGTACTGACAATGATCCCACCCAGGCCCTATCCTTGTAACCCAATATATTTACCCTGCTAATCCCCTGACACTATCGGACAATTTAACATGGCCAATCCACCTAACCCACACATCTTTGGACTGTGGAAGGAAACCAGAGCACTTGGAGGAAACTCACGCAGACACGGGGAAAACGTGCAAACTCCACACAGACAGCGACCCGAGCCAGGAATCGAACTCGGGTCCCTGGCGCTGTGAGGCAGCAGTGCTAACCACAGCGCCGGTGGTACCAAGAAAAAGAAAACGCTAACCCCGAGAAAAGGGGAAAAAGGATATATTTTTTTAATTAGGTGAATTTTGTGTTCATGTACATAGGGTTATCATGCAACTGATAAAATTATCTCAAAATCTGAAATCAAAGTTCAAGAAAAGTAAGGAATAAAGAGGTGTGCAGTGAGAATGAAAGGGGACGACAAGGTACTGGCAAGCCAAGACAGGATTTAGAGATTCTGCAGAAGGAGGCAATAAACTGGTGTACAGCAGCATGATATCACTGAAACACAGCGAAACCAGCAGTGCCAGCAGCAGCCCTTGGATCAACAGCAGAAACAGCAGCTGCATATTCATTGAATGAAAATGTTTCCTGTTACGGTAAATATCTTCACTCTCTGAAGATGCTCAGAGGCATACAAGCGTGCAGTCTATCGCCCCCAGGACATTGGAGACCCAGCTAAAGCGTAAAACTGCTGTTTGATCTGCTGTTAGTACAGCTGGGCCCTGGGAAAGCCTTTATAACAAGCTGTTCTGCTGACCGTTGCAGCAGTGACCTTGCCGACACATTGTAAATGTAAAGTCTGCATTGAGAAGACACGTCACCTGTTGGCAGATGAAGGGTGCCAGATAGCTTAGAAGATTAGGGAGGCAGTGAGTCCGGCCACAAGTTTTGTTTGGCTGCTTGCTACAGTTTCCTTCTACAGTTATTGACTGACTAGCTGAACAACATGGGAGCAAGAAATATGTATCTGATCATTTTTTGGTGTCATTCCTGTGCACTATCCCTTACATTGAGGGTAGTCACAACTCTACCCACATGGTGCACCCTCTGACTGCATGGGAATCTTGCAACCATTCACAAGAGAAATAAAGTTTTTTTAAAAAGTTTATTTATTAATCACAAGTAAGGCTTACACTGCAATGAAGCTATTGTGAAATTCTCCTAGTCGCCACACTCAGGCGCCTGTTCGGGTCAGTGCACCTAACCAGCACATCTTTCAGACTGTG
Source organism: Mustelus asterias (assembly GCF_964213995.1). Classification (NCBI taxonomy): domain Eukaryota; kingdom Metazoa; phylum Chordata; class Chondrichthyes; order Carcharhiniformes; family Triakidae; genus Mustelus; species Mustelus asterias. The sequence continues at coordinate 18,000,982 of NC_135803.1, forward strand.
GGAAGAAACCGGAGCACCCGGAGGAAACCCATGCAGACACAGGGAGAACGTGCAAACTCCACACAGAAAGTGACCCAAGCCAGGAATCGAACCCGGGTCTCTGGTGCTGTGAGACAGCAATGTTAACCACTGTGCCACCGTGCCGCCATGAAGTAAGACTATTTCAAGTGCTAGTCTCTATTTACTTTTGAATTATCTCTGTTCGATCAATAAAAGCTTTTCAAATGCCATAAAATTTAAACAAAGGTCGAAATTTGATCAGGTCCAAAAACAAGTTTTGGAATCGCAATGTGCGATTAACCTGCATCCACTGCTTCCAACGTAGGCAGGACACAACTTAGTCAAGTTCTATTGGATTCTGTATTAGAAATAAGACTATATTACTCATCTTTTATAGTTATTAATGTCGTGAAGCATTTATCCACATTGATGGATGTGAGTGTGAGGGCACACTTTGGGTCCAGTGATCATAATGCCATTAGTTTCAACTTGATCATGGATAAGGATAGATCTGGTCCTCGGGTTGAAGTTCTAAACTGGAAAAAGGCCAAATTTGATGAAATGAGAAGGGATCTGGGAAGTGTGGATTGGCACAGGCTGTTCTCTGGTAAGGATGTAAATGGAAAGTGGGAGGTCTTCAAAGGAGAAATTTTGAGAGTGCAGAGTTTGTATGTTCCTGTCAGGATTAAAGGCAAAGTAAATAGGAATAAGGAACCTTGGTTCTCGAGGGAGATTGTAACACTGATTAAGAGGAAGAGAGAGTTGTATGAAATGTACAGGCAGCAAGGAACACATTAGATGCTCGAGGAGTATAAAAAGTGCAAGAAGCTACTTAAGAGGGAAATCAGGAGGGCTAAAAGAAGACATGAGGTTGCTTTGGCAGACAGAGTGAAGGAAAATCCAAAGAGCTTCTATAGGTATGTTAGGAGCAAAAGGATAGTGAGGGATAAAATTGGTCCTCTTGAAGACCAGAGTGGTAGACTGTGTATGGAACCAAAAGAGATGGGGGAGATACTAAATGGTTTTTTTGCATCCGTATTTACTGTGGAAACGGGCATGGAGTCTACGGAAATAGGGCAAACAGTTAGGGAGGTCATGGAACCTTTACAGATTAAAGGGGAGGAGGTGCTCGCTGTCTTGAGGCAAATCAGAGTGGATAAATCCCCAGGACTGGACAGGGTATTCCCACGGACCTTGAGGGAAGCTAGTGTTGAACTTGCAGGGGCCCTGGCAGACATATTTAAAATGTCAGTATTCACGGGGGAGGTGCCGGATGATTGGAGGGTGGCTTATGTTGTTCCGTTGTTTAAAAAAGGTTCCAAAAGAAATCCGGGAAATTATCGGCCAGTAAGTTTGACGTCGGTGGTGGGCACGTTATTGGAAGGTGTGATAAGGGATAGGATCTACAAATATTTGGATCGACAGTGACTTATTAGGGAGAGTCAACATGTCTTTGTGTGTGGTAGGTCATGTTTGACCAATCTATTAGAGTTTTTCGAGGAGGTTACCAGGAAAGTGGATGAAGGGAAGGCGGTGGATGTTGTCTACCTGGATTTCAGCAAGGCCTTTGACAAGGTCCCTCGTGGGAGGTTAGTTAGGAAGGTTCAGTCGCTAGGTATACATGGGGAGGTAGTAAATTGGATTAGACACTGGCTCAATGGAAGAAGCCAGAGAGTGGTTGTGGAGGATTGCTTCTCTGAGTGGAAGCCTGTGACAAGTGGTGTGCCGCAGGGATCGGTGTTGGGTCCATTGTTGTTTGTCATCTATATCAATGATCTGGATGATAATGTGGTAAATTGGATCAGCAAGTTTGCTGATGATACAAAGATTGGAGGTGTAGTGGACAGTGAGGAAGCTTTTCAAAGCTTGCAGAGGGATTTGGACCAACTAGAAAAATGGGCTGAAAAATGGCAAATGGAATTTAACGCAGACAAGTGTGAGATATTGCACATTGGAAGGACAAACCAAAGTAGAACGTACAGGGTAAATGGTAGGACTCTGGAGAGTGCAGTTGAACAGAGGGATCTGGGAATACAGGTACAGAATTTCCTAAAAGTGACGTCACAGGTGGATAGGGTCGAAAAGAGTGCCTTTGGTACATTGGCCTTTATAAATCGGAGTATCGAGTATAAAAGTTGGAGTGTCATGGTAAGGTTATATAAGGCATTGGTGAGGCCGAATTTGGAGTATTGTGTACAGTTTTGGTCACCTAGTTACAGGAAAGATGTAAATAAGGTTGAAAGAGTGCAGAGAAGGTTCACAAGGATGTTGCCGGGACTTGAGAAGCTGAGTTACAGAGAGAGATTGAATAGGTTGGGACTTTCTTCCCTGGAGCGTAGAAGATTGAGGGGAGATTTGATAGAGGTGTTTAAGATTTTGATGGGTATGGATAGAGTGAATGCAAGCAGGCTTTTTCCGCTGAAGCTAGGGGAGAAAGAAAACCAGAGGGCATGGGTTAAGGGTGAAAGGAGAAAAGTTTAAAGGGAATATTAGGGGGGGGCTTCTTCACGCAGAGAGTGGTGGGAGTTTGGAATGAGCTGCCGGATAAAGTGGTAAATGCGGGGTCACTTTTAACATTTAAGAAAAACTTGGACGGGTTCATGGATGAGAGGGGTGTGGAGGGATATGGTCCAAGTGCAGGTCAGTGGGACTAGGCAAAAAATGGTTCGGCACAGACAAGAAGGGCCAAAAGGCCTGTTTCTGAGCTGTAATTTTCTATGGTTCTTTGGTTCTAAAGTGCATTGCACATTAAATAGTTCTGTAATAGACTTGTAAATACATTGATAAAGTATAATGCCTCGTGTAGACTTTTGCATGCAGTATAAGAACCCATCTCTCTTGTATTTTCTGAAAGTGCGAAGATTCAATTTTTGAAGAGAGATCCCCGGATCCCTATAATATCCGGGTAGTTATAACTTGGCCAACAAATTATTTAACAGGCTATCTGGAAAAAGGGAACATCACTTAATAGTTGCTCTCCTTGAGGAGATGCGATTCACTAACCAATTGATTCATACTGTGGTTGACATTGAAGAATGCTCCATGAAGACCATGGGTGGATATAGCTTTCTGATGAAAGCCTTTTCCCCCCTCCTTCACCTTCCTTTGTGAGCAGCTTGTCCTCCTCTGTTTTGACTCAGCTCATTCTCCCTGTTATGTTGCAAGCCAAGAGGGACAGAAGCTGTAGCTCCCATGACGGGGAGCATTGGGTTCTGAGTGCAACTCTTAAAATCAGAAGCAAGGCCTTTGCCCATGCCACTCCATTCCTTATAGACTTCATTAACTCTAAGTAGCAGTACAAACCACCAAACAATTTTCCCAATTCAGCAACAGCCAGTAAAAATCAATCGGCAACTAATCTGGAAGTGCTTGATGATCCTTTTAAATAGTGATTATGGGAGGGTCCTTCGAGCTGCTGAATGCTCGAGCACATCGTGATTCCAAATAAACGTGTTGGACTTTAACCTGGTGTTGTGAGACTTCTTAAAGAGATGGAGAGAGGATGTAAGCTGGAGCATGAGGTTGAAAATGAACCACTAGCGTCAAATCAGCGTTTTAAGTTGACCAATGTCACAATTTGCCTAGCCTGCATACTTCTGGTGCATGTTACAAGTGCCCATGCTAACAGCCTTGCCAAAATGGCTTCCTGTGCAGCCAACACCAGAAGTGTGCACAGATGCCATTTTGGACCAGGAATCATACCCGTAGCACCAAAAATATGGGCTCCATGCTAACAGGGTGGGCTCAGTTATTTGTCCCCATGTTGTAATTTCTATTTGTACAAACTGACACCAGGTTTGAGTGTGGGTAGTTACACTTACTGTATAACAATTTTAAATGGCTGCACGTTAATGCAAAAATGATAAACTCCCAAGATCAGTGAATTTGCCACAGACTAATAGTAGTTCTGGGGCTAATATGAGGGCACAATCTGATCCAACTCCTGGAGTAGGTAGAATGTTTTCATCACAGAAGACAGTTAACATTAACTTTCCTTGATCCTAAAGAAAACAGATGTGCCTGAACTGTCAAGGATCACAATAAAAAATCCTAAATGCATTATGTATGATAGATTCATACATGTTAAACTTGGGTTATATGCAATACATTGAAACAATGAAATGCAACTGTTTAACTTAAGCAAAGTTGTGTCAAATGGTTTCACCAATGTAGCAATCTCCACTACAAGATACATGACAGCAAAATAAAGGATAATAATAATATTACTATCTTAATGTGGCTAAATTCAGTCATTTCTGTTTGCAGTGATACATCTGTGGTATGCATAGATATTTTATTGCTCTTCAGATGTGTGCCATGATAAATTTTTTGGTTTCTATTATCAGAGTTAGAGGAAAATCAAACAAATAATGGGTTGAATTTATCAGGATGTGCCTCTGTTCCCATTTCCCTGGATCAGTAAAATTGTCCCCAATATGTTAATACATTAAAAAAAGCTAAATAATTCTGTAATCTTACAAAATCACGCAATGCTTTTTGCACAAAAGTACACAATATTGGCGTTCTCGTGTAGCATTTAGTGTACCAGAGTATAGAATTATAGAATCCCTACATTGCAGAAGGAAGCCATTCAGCCCATCAGTGGCAGGAATAATATTTTGGCACAACACTTAGAGATAAAGGCATAAATTAACATTAGTGAGGCCTAAAATAGTTGTACATAGGTTAATGTTCTAGAATCATGAAATCCAGTCACTAAAAGGCCAGATTGAGCACTAAAGGTGCATGTGCTGTACATTGCTATGGTAATACATGTTGATACTTGCCATTAGGGAGTACTGAAAGGTAAGTAGATTCATGTTAATTTCCCACTTCCTAGATTGTTTCCATCAGGGGGATTGCATTGAATGGATGCTCCATTTGCACGAGGTGTGGCAGAGGGTGAACAGCAATAGGGAGGGACTGCCTATGCATTCTAAACTGCTTCAGGAAATGGTTGGCCATTCACACAGGGCACACCTACAATCATTTACAATGGACTCAGATGAGGAGTGCACTTAAAATCACACACTCACCTGGATATTTTCTTTTATTCTTTATTTTATTCATTCATGGGACATGGGCATTGCTGCTGGCCAGCATTTATTGTCCATCCCTCGTGTCAACCACATTGCTGTGTCTCTGGAGTCACATGTAGGCCAGACCAGTCCAACACCAGCATCTCCACATCATGGCTACCATCGACACTGCAAACTGCCGGCTCCAAGTGGACTTTAACCTGGTGTTGTGAGACTTCTTACTAAAGTCAACATCCAACCTCTCCTACTTTCTCATGGTGCAGTGCTACAAGTTATAAAGGTAACTCTGAGAACACAACCCCACTCCACAGCCTCCTTCACCTGGAAATTCAAGAGTAACATGCAGCATCAGGTCCAAGCTCCCCTTCAAATTACACACCATTCTGGCTTAGTCATATCCCACTATTCCTTTATTATTGCCAGATCAAAATCTTGGAATTCCTTACTTAACACCATTTTCCAAGAACCATTGGCACAAGCACTGCAGAACCCACCAGCGCCTTCGCAAGGCAACTAGGAATCAATAATTTAAAAAATATGTTTTTGTCCAGTCTCGTAGACATCCCGAGAACAATGAAAAATGTGTTAAAATAGGTTGAGTTTGGCAAGGAGACTGTGACAAGATATAACATTGTAGAGCACAAGACATGTTAAATATTAAAAACAAAATACTGAGGATGTTGGAATCTGAAACAAAACAGAAAATGCTGGAAAATCTCAGCAGGTCTGACAGCATCTGTGGAGAGAGAATAGAGCTAAAGTTTTGAGTTAAGAGCTGAAGACAAGGAAAATAGGGCAAGATTTATACTGTAGAGGGTGGGGGGATGTAATTCATGGAAAAAAAGACAAAGGCAATGTAAGTGGTAGTAGCAAAGGCTGAGAATGATGCTAAAAGTTAAATATGGCATGTTAAAAGTTAATATGGTTCACAATATCTGTGCATCAGGCTCTTTCCAAGCTAGTGTTGAGGATATCTGTGATGTCAGCAAGTTCGCTGGTCACGGGTGTACCAAGGCATTAATCAGCAGGGCCAACAACTTTCCTGGTTTTTCTGATGACCAACCTGAGGCAGCCATGCAAATCTGCAGAACTGCTGGAGTTCCCAGACTCTGCCGGTTATTTTTGAACCCATATTGTCATTCAGGGCCTTAGACATAACACTTTGACCCACACGATGAAGGGATTGTTTCTGATGCCAATGTGGGTACAATATCAACTATGAGCACAAAAACATAACAGTCAATGTTGGCTTCCTAGAAAACTCTAGGAAAGCCAATGGTTTATGATATTCATATGTGTAATCCTTATTTGAAGAATAATTAAGAGCGGAAGTAATGTACTCAGATTTTATTGCCGTGGTTTAAAATAAATATGGATCAGCCTTGGCTAAAAACAGAACACAACTGCAACAAAGCTCTAACCAGAACTAACTTCAAATTTATCACTGGGGACCTTGAGGCATGTTTCACATATCTAGATGAATCAGGGTCAACCACACATTACAGCTCTCTGCTCCACTGCCCTGAGAATTTCAAGAACAATTGATAACTGCTGCATGTTCTGTAATTTGGCCTTGAAAAGAGGCCTCAGGCTGGCCACACCATGGCAGAATAATCAAGTTATAATGTCCATGAGGCATTAGCTTTGCTTAAATATAAGATCCTGGTTTGGTCTTAACCACTTCACTTTCAAGTTTCACCTGAAATGCTACATATTATGATCACGCTTGCCTGAAGATCCTTTGCTGTAAGATTACTAATTAACCCAACCTCATTACACAATTGCGGATCTAAAATGGCCTGTTCCATATTGGTTTGCTTGACACGTTGTTCTAGGAAACGGTCTCCATTGCATTCCATCCTCCAAACTACTTCTGCCAATTTGTTTTACCCAGGCTATATAAAATTCCTCCATGAATTATACTTGTTACATGCTGCTTGAATTTCCTGATTTATATACTCTGTTCAACGTTATGATTTCTATTGGAGGTCCTATTAACTATTCCCAAAACTATTTTCTGCATTTTATGCCTCTACCAATTTTCAGGACAAAAATCTTTTCTCCCTACAACCATTACCTCATCCCTTATTTCCAGGGCTATACTTATTTCATTGTTCCTTTCTTTGCTGAAAGTCAAGCATCCCAGCATATTTAGTTTCCAACCTTGACATATTAATAGCCTTTTCTTGTAATCGCCATTACAATATGGCCATTTCCCATTATGAGGGGGAAAGCAATCCAATGAAATGAAAATGTTCATTCCAACTGAACCTACTTTAAGGCCCTTTATCAAGAAATAAGTATCTTATGACAGGAAAAGCCACATCATTTTGAAATTAAAGTTGAAACAACTTTATATGATGGCAATCTTGGGATAACAATTTCAGTTGTGCCTGTCTAGGGGAGGGAATGACAACTATTGATTGGAAACATTATAAATTTAAACTAGCTTTCTTGTATTTAAATGAAAGAAACTTGCTCAAATTTTTCTGAAGTAACATTTGCAACCACCTTTACTCAGTATGGTGCACCTAAATTCAAGTCTGAAACAACTATGATAACCTGTAAGAAGTTGCCTCATGTTCGAAAATTTCTTAAACGCTTTAAGACCTTACAAGAACTCGCAATTACCTTGTTACTTATCCTCAGGGTCTTACTTTTTCTTCACCAACAGCTTGCTTGCAAGCAGCTATGCAACATGTTGAACTGCAGGTGTAGAACAATCCAGACATCACACTCAAATACGCAAAGGGCCAAGTTGAGTGCTGAACCATATGGCATAGATTCATTGAATGATTCTAATTCTGGAATCTTGAGCATCCCAAATTTTAAATTGCTCCACTATTTATGGCTGTGCCTTCAGCTGCCAACCCCCAAAGCTCTGGGTTCGTGCTAAATCTCGCTGCCTCTTGACCTTTCTTTCCCACTCCTTAAAACTTACATCCTGGACTATGCTTCTGGCCATCCACCCCAACATGTTCTCATGTGGCCATTTGTCAATTTCTGTTTTATACAGCTCCTGGGAAGCATTTTGGAAAATTATTGTATGTTAAAGGCACTATATAAATGTAACTGAACAGAATAGAATAGAATTAGAATAGAATAGAACAAGACTGTCGAGGCAAAAGTGGAAATTTGTCTTTGGCTTCAGCTCCAATACAACATGTAATCGTATATTCATTAGTTAAAAAAAAGTGAATATTTTATGTACACCTACATCAATACATTGTGCATATGTAACATACATCCATACCATACAAACATAACACGCTGCAGTCTGCCATTAAAGTGTTTACCACAGTTGAAAAAATAAAATAAATAAAAACAGTGGGTTGACTTATAATATAATATGCTTTTCTACTCCAACCAACAAAGTGAATAACCTCACCTGTGCCCAAGTTACACTTCACAGCCACTTTCTTGCACACTCACCCGCCATAAAACCTCATGTGCAAGGCAGCATTGAATTTACATTATGTTATTTAGTAAGCTAATAGCACTGGGAGCAAAGGACCTCTTGAACAGATTTTTTGCTGGCAATAGACATTCTAAAGCATGAGCCCAAAGGGAGTCTTTCAAATTGAGGATATAAAGAATGAGAGGGATCACTGATGATGGCCTGAGCTTTCCTCTTAACTGTGTTGTTAAATAGGCTATTGAGCTGTCTCTGCTGTCTACCAATGATCTTACCTGCAATGTTAACAATTCTGGCCAGCTTACTTTTGCATTTCACACTCAGGTTACCATACCAGACTGACATGTTGAATGTTGGGATACTCTTGACTGATCTTTCGTTTATCCTCTCTAAAACATCTTGACTCACTCCAAACCCTCTGGGGGCGATCTTACCAAAACAATTCTAAATGCCAAATGAGCATGAAAAGAGGAATTTCAGATCTGTTTTTTTCGGTGAGGTCACAAAGGAAATCTTACGCCACTTAGTGCAAAAAATGATGCACAATCTGTTTCCCGCCAGTATGATTAAGTTTAAGTTAATTTATTAGTGTCACAAGTAGGCTTACATTTACACGACAATGAATGTTGCTGTGAAAATCCCCCAGTTGCCACATAACAGTCCCAGTTAGGGTATAGCGGGGAGGGTTTAGCACGGCCAATACACCTAAACAGCACATCTTTTGTAGCGGGGGGGCAGGGCCTAACCTTTCCAGAAAGTCGGCTGCTCACAGTTGAGGGCACATTTGTGCATGTGCAGATCTCTCTGTTCTGTTGCACAGAACAGAGAGATTTATTAGTCACCTCCCCCTCTGGATATTGCCCGCCTGCTCCCCTCCCCCCGCCCCCTCACCATCGCTGGCCTCGCTGGCAGATTGGTCCCCCATCCCCCAAATATCATCCCCCACCTACCCACAGCCGATTGCACCTCTCCACACTTCCCCCAGGTCCGGCCAATCGCAACCCTCCCTAGCTCAATTAATTGTCCCCTCCCTGCCTGTCGATCGCCATCTCGGCCAATTGCTGGTTGCAAAGAGTGCAACTTCCCCCCACCTACCTCCCATTAGGCCGCACCAACATCATGACCCCACCCCCTCCCCTTCAGCCCTGCCCCCTCAGGCCCCACCCCCTTGGCACTGCCCGGTGCCTGGTGGGCAGTGCCAGACTGGCAATGCCGGGTGCCAGGCCTGCACTGCCAGAGTCCCAGGCTGACAGTGTAAGGCTGGCACTGCCCACGGGGCATTGCCTCCCTGCCCCCAACCTTGCAGGGGCCCTTAAGGATCTCTGGTCCTACCGGTGAGACCATCACGTTAAGTCCCCGTTGATGGAGCCATATGTGACCCCTGCCGGTGAGGATCTTCACTGGTGGGGCTGCTAAGGCAAGTGAACCTGGACAATTGCTTCCTGGGCTCACTAATAATATTTAAATCACTATTTAAATTGTATTTAAATATTAGAATCAGCCTCACACCCTTTCTGGGTGTGAAATCCAAGCTCAGTAAGATCGCAAAAAGCAAGAAACGGGTAACGGCTACTCGATCACACTAATTTATCCCTAGTTGTGCAATTAATTCATCTGCCATGTTCCAAATGTTTACTGCATTCAGATACATTTAATATTTTTTCCTATGTGGTCTTTGCTGCTAATGTCCTATTACTGTTATTAAAGTCTTTGTCCCCTCCTGACACAAGCTGTGTGATTTTACCGAAATTGCTGCTGTGCTCTTAACCCGTGACTTTTATTTTCAGGCTTGTGTAGTTACCTGGACCCTTCCTCCCTTTCATTGCTTGGCAGAGATTTGTTTGATGTATGTAAAATTATAAGATGCTTTAATAAGGTACAAAAGTAGCAAATATTATTTTTAAGGTCAGCGATGTGTTGGAAAGAGCTGACAGCCCAGAAGAAGTTGGCTACGGCCACAACACAATTACGTGATTTATTTATTTTTTCTTTTCCACTCGCCACTAATTTTGTTCTGCTTCCTGCAGGTTTAATTCAGGAACCTTTTTTGCTTTTTCTCAAGTTGCTCTTGTATTGCCAGGAGACTGCTAAATTATCAGCATGTGTCATAGGTCATAAATTCCACCTATGATCTGAGTAGGAAATTGGGAATGCAATCTGACAATATTTTTTACCCGACTGCTGGAAAGAAAGCTTCAGTCCAAAATAAATCTGACCACAGAATCAGCTATGACTGTAACACTCTCTCGTTTCCTTCTCTATGAACGGTATGCTGAGTTTGTATAGCGTGCAAGAAACAATACTTTTCACTGTATAGTAATACATGTGACAATGATAAATCAAATCAAATCAAGAATCATTGGATCTCAGCCAATTTGAATCCCGTACCCTTTTGACTTCACTGTTGTTTTGAGGCTTCCTTCAACAAAAATAAGTAATTTGAATGTTTGAGATTCTTTCAGTTATTTATAATACTTGTGTTTTATTCTTTCACTGCAATCCCATATATTTTGGTTTCAATCTACATGTGTGCAGTTCACTCATGTAGGTCACAATTTTGTGCTTCCGATTTAATATTCCACCTAATTACTTCAATGGAGCAAAATGCAGGCTGATGAGTGCAGAACTGGTAAACACTGCAATGTTTTTGTCACTATTTTCAATGCATAATGTATAATTGAAACATTTTCTTTGAGGCACTGGTTACCACAATCAGGCTGTACTTCACATAATTGAAGATTGTTATGCTTGTTGGAGGCCAGTCACAAGAGCTGCAGGAAAACATGTTGGAACCACTCAGAGAACCATCCTCTGCCCAAATATCTCTTCATCGGTGCTTCATCTCCCTTCCATCAAAAGTCAGAAATAGGGCTATTGGTGGCAGATTTTTCAGAATTCAACTCTATTCACAACTTCTCCAATCGTAAAGTAACTCAAGAGGGAGGCAGTGATGTAATGGCTTTGTCACTGGGTGACTAATCCAGAGACCCAGGGTAATTTTAAAAATTAGTTTTTATTTATTCATGGGATGTGGGCATCGCTGGCATTTTTTGTCCTTGTTGCCCTTGAGAAGATGGTGATGTGCTGCCTTCTTGCTGCAGTCTATGTGCAGGTACACCCACGGTCCTGTTAAGGAGTTCCAGGATTTTGTCCCAGCCACAGTGTAGCAATGGTGATATATATTCCCCAGTCAGGATGATGACTTGCAGGGGAACTTCCAATTGGTGGTGTTCCCTTGTGTCTGCTGACCTTGTCCTTCTAGATGGCAGTGGTTGTAGGTTTGGAAGGTGCTGTCTTAGGAGTCTTGGTGCGTTTCAAAAATGCTTCTTGTAGATTGTACATACGGATGTCACTGTGCGTCAGTGGTGAAGGGAGTGAATGTTTGTGGATGGGGTGCTAATTAAGTGAGCTGTTTTGGCCTGGATGGTGTCAAACATCTTGAGTTGTTGGAACTGCACTCATCCAGTGAAGTGGAGAATATTTTATCACACTCCTAACTTGTCCCCTGCAGACGGTGGATGGGCTTTGGGGAAATAGGATGCCTTAATTCTGCACCAGTCTGATATAACATCAATCTTTCAGCCACCACATCAAACTAGGGCGTGGTTGTTGGGCAACTAGTGCTAACAACCTCACACCTGGTTCATAACTCCAATGCATAATTCACCCACACGTGGCCAGCATAAGGTCATTAGAAATAGGACTAGGAGTGGACCATTCAGCCCTTTGAGTGTGTGCCGCGATTTAATACAGTTGTGGCTGTTCTGATTGAGGCCTTAAGCCAGAGAGCTGGACTTTGTTGCTCCTCCTCATTGCATTTAAAGGTGAGCACTACTGACATTTTACCTGTGACATGGGAATTCCATATCATGTAAGAAGCCGGACAGCTCATCGTCAGATCTACAAGTGCTGCCGTGGAGTTGGCGATCACTTCCACATTCAAAAGGATAGGCTTCAAACTCTGTGCATACCTGTGCCAAGTTGAAGATGGACTCTTCCATGCTCCTTGAGGCAAGCCTATCAATGCATTAAACATTTCTGTGTGCATGTTCATCGGTCTTTTTCCACGCACTGCCCCATTGAAGTCCTGATCTGAATACTGTGCAGTAGAATACATGCTGGAGTTCAACCTCAGGACTATACTTTCCCCCAGCTTGGCTGCAGCCCACTGTTAGCCTGTGATTTATTCCATGAAGTTCATTCATCTATGCCCCCTCTTAAATTTGCAGCGGCAGTCTCTAAGCTGGCAGTTACGCAGGTGAGATCGAGCGATGGTACTTTTTTCTTTGACAGGTTTATTTGGTAGCACGAGCTTTCAGAGCATTACCCCTGATGAAGGGGCAATACTCCAAAAGCTCATGCTACCAAATAATCTGTTGGACTTTAACTTGGTGTGTGAGACTACTTACTGTGCCTACCCTAGTCCAACGCCGGCAACTCCACATCATGACTTTTTTCTTCATCAGCCTCTAAGACTGACTTGTCCAACACATGGTCCGTGGCTACTAGCCGGCCTGCCAGGCCTCTCTATCCAGTCCGCAGACCTTGTGTTCAAAATTTCAGTAAGTGAAATTGAAGATTCTTCAAAGAACCTCCAATCAGCTTTGATAAAGGGTCACCTGGATTCAAAGCGTCAGCTCTTTTCTCTCCTTACAGATGCTGCCAGACCTGCTGAGATTTCCCAGCATTTTCTCTTTTGGTTTCAGATTCCAACATCTGCAGCAATTTGTTTTTAACCTCCAATCACAGGTCAGTTCTCTCCCATGTTTGCTGTTGCTAAGGGATCATTAGTGAGCCCATCAGCAGCAAACATGGGAAAGAATCACTCTCTGATTGGTGAAGCAGCTTTCATCAGCCTGTGGTCTAGAAATATGGTGTGACGGCAATGGTGAGTGTTCTGGGGAGGCAGGAAGAGTCAAAGTGGATGCTGGGTGGGGGCAAAGTAGTGACCAGGTGGTGATGGAGTAGCTGCCAGGCAGGGCTGGGGGCTACTGAGCAACAACTGCATGGTGAGAAGAGATTGGCTGCTGGTACAGGCGAGAGGAGAGTTTGTGTATGTGGTGTGTGTGTGTGTGTATGCATGTGTGTGTGTGTATGTCTGGCTCACTCACAGTCTCACCTTTACCCCCACACACCAACACACTCACATCAACTCACATAATGGGTGTGGGTGAGGGTGAGTGTGAACCGTGAAACTGAGAGCGAGCTGAAGAAACAAAACTTGATCTCTCACATTCTAATGTTCATCATTATTAATTACTCATTATTTTAAATTGTTAATTAATTGCTTTGACATTGCTTTTTCTTTATACATCAACATTTTATTGAAATTAATGTTTAATGTTGCACCAAACCTCACCTTTCCGAATTTTGCTCATCGACCCCTTGAGTGAGAAAGAAATTGAAATGTAGCCCCTTGCAAGGAAATGTTGGACATGCCTGCTCTAGGACTTCAAAATCCCAGCACCACAAAGAACAAAGAACAATACAGCACAGGAACAGGCCCTTCGGTCCTCCAAGCCTGCGCCACTCATGTGCCCAACTAGACCATTCGTTTGTATCCCTCTATTCCTAGTCTGTTCATGTGGCTATCTAGATAAGTCTTAAACGATCCCAGCGTGTCCGCCTCAATCACCTTGCTTGGCAGTGCATTCCAGGCTCCCACCACCCTCTGTGTAACATACATCCCCCTGACATCTGTGTTGAACCTTGCCCCCCTCACCTTGAACCCGTGACCCCTTGTGTTCGTCACCTCCGACCTGGGAAAAAGCTTCCCACTGTTCACCCTATCTATGCCCTTCATAATTTTATACACCTCTATTAGGTCGCCCCTCATCCTCCATCTTTCCAGGGAGAACAACCCCAGTTTACCCAATCTCTCCTCATAGCTAAGACCCTCCATACCAGGCAACATCCTGATAAACCTTTTCTGTACTCTCTCCAAAGCCTCCACGTCCTTCTGGTAGTGTGGCGACCAGAACTGGACGCAGTATTCCAAATGTGGCCTAGCCAACGTTCTATACAGCTGCAACATCATATGCCAACTTTTATATTCTATGCCCCGTCCAATAAAGACAAGCATGCCATATGCCTTCTTGACCACCCTCTCCACCTGTGCTGCCACCTTTAAGGATCTGTGGACTTGTACACCCAGGTCCCTCTGTGTGTCTATACTCCTGATGGTTCTGCCATTTATTGTATAGCTCCCCCTTACATTAGGGTCACATTCTCCTGGAAGAGAGAGGGAAGCAAGAATGGTGCAGTGTGTTTGGGTGATGTGCCTACACAGTTGAATAACTAGCAGTGTGTGCAGGCTGTGAGCTGTGACCTGCAGCAGTGCTAAGTGTCTGAGCATGAGGTAAGACTATGAATGTGAGGTAAGAGTCATGGTTGATTGAGATTGTTGGTGGGTCAGCAAAACGGGTTTGGGGAAAGGAGCAGTGTGTTAGGAAACAGCATGTAAGGATACATTCAATAACCTTGAAAAATTGAGTGAAGTCACTAAATATTCAACAGCACGACATCCAGGTTAACTGGGCTAGACTGCTGGCAGTGACCATGACAGACACTTGCTTTCAATATCTTCTGAGTGACTGCCTGGAGGGCCTCCTGGCCCCTGATGACCTCTATCACCCTATACCAAAGCCTCCACTGCTTGAGGCCCACACAGTTGCTGCACTTTTCAAGATTCTTGTTGATCATTAACGCTCATTCACCACTTCCAGACCCTTCTGCAGCCAGAATGTGTCTCTCCTTTAAAAGGTGCTGGCTGGCTTTAAATCATGAAGGCTAGCAATAAGTGTGGGGGCTCTGCACAGCATGGGTCAGCACTGAAGCTCCTGCGCACTATCATTCAAATGAGCAACCTAAACAAAATTTGCGCGTTGCCTGCACTATTTTGGATGGGCATGAGGAATAATGTGTCTTGATCCCCATTCCTATTGTCGGGAGCATTTGAGTCTTTAATCCTGTAGGTTAGTTCACTTTTCTCTCACCGTAATATTTGGCCTTTTCCCCGATGCTATGGAAAGTATCCTGAGCCAGTTGTGGCTCAGCTGGAAACACTTTTGACACCAAGCCAGAAGGGTATGGGTTCAAGTCTTATTCCAGAGACCTGCATACAAATCCCACTGCAGTTCTTAGCTAGTGCAGCAGAGTTAGTAGGTGCCATTGTTCAGATGAGACCTTAAACTAAGGCCCTTTTGGCACTCTTAGCTGTGTGTAAAAAATTATGCAGCATTATTTCAAAGAAGTACTGGAGCAGGCCAATATCTGCTGTTCAACCAACATACCAAAAAGCAGATCATGTGATTGCCACATTGCTTCATGTGGGATGTTGCTGTCTGCAAATTGACTCAGTAAGATGTCTCACAACACCAGGTTAAAGTCCAACAGGTTTATTTGGTAGCAAAAGCCACTAGCTTTCGGAGCGCTGCTCCTTTGTCAGGTAAGTGGGAATTCTGTTCACAAAAAGGGCATATAAAGACACAAACTCAATTTACAAAATAATGGTTGGAATGCGAGTCTTTACAGGTAATTAAGTCTTAAAGGTACAGACAATGTGAGTGGAGAGAGGGTTAAGCACAGGTTAAAGAGATGTGTATTGTCTCCAGCCAGGACAGTTAGTGAGATTTTGCAGGCACTCGACACCAGCATTCCCCACGACGATGGCATTGCTGCAACTGCCTCAGTACTCAACGCCGACAACTGCCAGTCTCCAGATGCAATTTTACAACTCATCCGCTTCATCCTGGACCACAATGTCTTCACTTTCAACAACCAGTTCTTCATCCAGACACACGGAACAGCCATGGGGACCAAATTCGCACCTCAATATGCAAACATCTTCATGCACAAGTTCGAACAAGACCTCTTCACCGCACAGGACATTCAACCGATGCGATACACGAGATACATCGATGACATTTTCTTCCTTTGGACTCATGGTGAACAATCACTGAAATAACTATACGATGACATCAACAAGTTCCATCCTACCATCAGACTCACCATGGACTACTCTCTGGAATCGGTTGCATTCTTGGACACACGCATCTCCATCAAGGACGGTCACCTCACCACTTCACTGTACCGCAAGCCCACGGATAACCTCACAATGCTCCACTTCTCCAGCTTCCACCCTAAACACGTTAAAGAAGCCATCCCCTATGGACAAGCCCTCCATATACACAGGATCTGCTCAGATGAGGAAGATCACAACAGACATCTCCAGACGTTGAAAGATGTCCTCAGAAGAACAGGATATGGCGTTTGACTCATCGATTGACAGTTCCGACGCGCCACAGTGAAAACCCGCACCAACCTCCTCTGAACCTGTTGGACTTTAACCTCATGTTGTGAGACTTCTTATTGTGTTTACCCCAGTCCAACGTCGGCATCTCCACATGCAAATTGACTGCCATATTATCTCCAATACAGAGTCTACACTTTAAAAGCACTTCATTGGCTGCAAAACACTTTGGGAGGTTCTGAAGTTATAAGAAGTTTTATATAAATACAAGCCCTATGTTTCTTTCCTGAGGTTTATCAGGACTTAAACCTCCCTGTCCCCCGAACCTCTACCCCATGCTTTCCAACGGCTCACCATTGGCCACCGGCAGAATATTCCGGTCTCGCCAAAGCCTACGATGTTTTGCATGGCTCATCCATCCCACCACCAGGGAATCCGCCATGGGGATCACCTTCAGCAGGACCGAAAGATCCTGCCAGCAGGAAGGGGCGGAACTTCCCGGCCATAGCTATGACTTCATTAAAGTCTTGTGTTAATGGGAGACTTACAATAGTACATGAAGGTATTCTCCAATAAATTTTGTATTTATTACATTTTCCACTAATCTCTTTGAGTAATCATCATCAACTACCCCTCTTTTAGCATGACTTTTAACATGCAACAAGAGGACATTGAATCCCTACAATGAAGAAGCAGGCCGTTCGGCCCATCGAGTCTGCACTGACCCTCCATGTTACCCCATGTATTTTCCCTACTAATCCCCCTAACCTGCACATCTTTGGACACTAAGGGACAATTTACATGGCCAATCCACCTAACCTGCACATTTTTGGAGTGTGGGAGGAAACCGGACCATCCAGAAAAAAACCGATGCAGATACGGGGAGAATGTACAAACTCCACACAGACAGTCACCCAAGGCCAGAATTGAACCTGGGCCCCTGGCGCTGTGAGGCTGCAGTGCTTACCACTGTGCTGCCTGGTCAATTACTTTCCTTCTTTCATAATGATGATTGTACAACGTTCAGCACCATTTACAACTCCTCAGATACTGAAGTAGTACATGTCCAAAGGCAGGCTTGGACTAACAAGTGCCAAGTAACATTTGTGCCATACAAGTGCCAGGCGATGATCATCTCCAACAAGAGAGAACCTAACCATCGTCTCTTTACTTTCAATAGCATTACTATCATTGAATCCCCCATGATCAATATCCAGGATGGTGCAAGTTACCATTGACTAGAAATGGAATTGGACTAGCCATATAAATACTGTGACTACAAGAGTAGGTCAGAGAGTAGGAATCCTGCAGCAAGTAACTCACCTTCTGATTCCCCAAAGCTTGCCCACCATCTACAATGCACAAGTAAGGAGTGCGTTGGAATATTCCCCACTTGCCTGGACGAGTGCAGCTCCAACAATAATCAAGAAGTTCAACACTATCAAAGGCAAAGCAGCCCATTTGATTGACACCCCTTCCGTAAACATTCACTTCCTCTAACACTGATGCACAATAGCAACAGTGTGTGCTATCTGCAAGATGCACTGCAGGAGCTCACCAATCTCATTCGACAGCACCTTTCAAACTCGCAGCCACTACCATCTATAAGGGCAACAGCAGTAGATATCTGGGGACACCACCACCTGGAAGTTCCTCTCCAAGTCACACATCATCCTGACTTGGAAATATATTTCACTGGAAATATATCATCACTGGGTCAAAATTCTGGAACTCCCTCCCTAATATCATTATGGGTGTATCTACACCACACAGACTGCAAAGGCTCAAAAAGACAGCTCACTATCACTTTGTCAAGGGCAATTAAGGATGGACAATAAACACTAACCTCACCAGCGATGCCCACATCCCATAAATGTTTTAAAAAAGAATTAGCAAACTGCCGATGTAGCTTTAAGACAATTATTTTTTCTCAAATTCCTATCACCTGATGCCGCTAATATTTCTTTGACATTCTGATTAGAAACACGAGGTTTTGTTAAAGAGATGCAATAATGCCTTCATTGGGTAAATTGCAATTCTACTTACTTTCCAAACACAATTACTTCATCTTGCCCAGTTTCATTTGTGCATTTTTCATGAATGGTTTTCTCAGCAGCAAGGTTAACACACCAGGTATTACATCTGTACTCATAAAGTGGCTTACTCTGTCTATTCTATATGGAATCACCACTCTTTTCAGTGACTTCAGCATATTGTTATCCCCAAACCTGAAGCACATAGAACTTCCATATTTCTTGAGCTTACATAACCCTTAGTATTGAGCGAATCCAAATAACATTTCAAGCAAACTGTGCATGTGCGGCCACTGTCCAGCACAGCACAATTAAATGAATCTGTGACTAGTATACTCATTATTGGACTGAAGCTTCTTGTGACCTGTACAATTCCCTCAGGCTGATCAATATATTAATCTTCTGAACTTTTAGCTTTGTATATTGCCTCAAAAACCTTGTTGCTCCATTTTGGACAATTTATCGCATAAAGATATTTTGAATGACATTGGTAATGCCTGCTGATAATTCCCCAGGCATTCCTGGGGATCATTCTTCTGCAATCATTATTCCATTTCTGTTGTCGCCACATCTGCCAGAAAGTTCTGCATCCTCAATACTTTTGACTGCAGTTTTTCTGTTGTATGGACACCTGCTCCCCATATCTGAATGATCTTGAAATGCTGCAAACATTGAATCCTCCATCTACTGTGACACCACCAAAAAATGTCCCATTTGTGCCATGAAGGCCACTGCAAATGACTGCTTTCCCAGGAGTTTTTCTTTAAACTTAAGGCATCTGATCCAAAGACATTTCTCTTGCTGAGAAATTAACTTCAGTTAAGACCAAGCGTCTGTCCACATGCGACAATTAGGTTGAAATTCTCTGCCTGCCTGCTGCAGGAAGCACAATCCACCAATTTGAAAGCAAGCATTGAACCAGGAATTTCCAAAGGGAACTTTTTTCAATCTTACATAGAGTCTATTAAATTCTGTCATATTTTAGTCAATGGTATAACCGTCCATTTTTCAAACTTTGTCGAAGGGTGATCATGTCTCATATGCATCTAATAAATCATCTTTCTCATATATATTATTCATAAAGCTTTATAGATCATACAAACCTTCCAGAGAGTCCAAATGATAAGCCTCTAGCTCTGAAAATATTTTGGATCTTATCCTAATTTTTTTAGGAAAAGACAATGTCGCAGTGATGCCTTGATTTCTGTTCAGTAAAGACTACTGGGCAGTCAGGTCTCAGAGTGGAACTTCAGATCAATAGATCATCACTATTATTTTTTGTTTAGAGGTGTGGATGAAGAGAGTTACAGGACTGCCGATTAACTTTTAACAAGAGAACAAAACATTTACTCAACAAGAAAATGGGGAGTCGATAAGCTCAGTTGGCTGGACAGCTGGTTCAAGATGCACAGCACCGTCAACGGCATGGGTTCAATTCCCATACCTTCTCAACCTTGCCCCTCACCTGAGGTGTGGTGATCCTCAGGTTAAATCATCACCAGTCAGTTCTCCCCCTTAAAGGAGAGAGCAGACTAATGCCATCTGGGATTATGGCAACTTTATTAACTATAATACACTACTCCTTTACCCAAACCACGTCTTCACAAATACACATAGACTGATGGGGATTAAACAAGTTACAAAATATATTGTGTGCTCTAATGTTCTCAGTAAGTATACAGTCCATGTAAACCAATAGGCAAAATGTGGTTACACACACCATCCTCTGAAAGCAAACAACAGTTTCCACCCATTTCAATTTCTGTGGATTTTTCATCAAATCTCCCCAGATGCTTCTCACACTGTGAACTAAATAGTTTTACTAGAACTCTGACTTTCACATGAGTGTTTCCACAATCCACTCTCAAAAAACATGCTTTGGAATCTTCTCCCAAACAACATTTTCTCTCAGATGCCTTCAACAAGGATCCACCTCCAGGATTTCAATGTCTTCTTTTAGTATTAGTCTGTGTATTGAAGCTTCCACACACTATCTCAGGTACTGAACCATGACAACAGAGCACTGCAGCTTCAAAGGGTAAATTAAAAATTTTACCAAATATTTGATTTATCTCAGATGTCTAGCTTCTCAATTAGCTGCCTTTAAATCTGGTTCTTGCAGCTGCTCTTTAACATAGAGCACTTTCTCTGCTTTTTACTTGAATTTTCAAAAGCAATTAGGGATGGGCAATGAATGCTGCCATAGTCAGCAATGCCCACATCCCATGAATGAATATGTAAATGACTAGTCAGGAAACCTCGAGATTTCCTAGACCAGGCGGCATGGCGGCACATTGGTTAGCACTGCTGCCTCACAGCACCAGGGACATGGGTTCAATTCCAGCCTCAGGTCACTGTAAGTGGAGTTGACACATTTTCCCCGTGTCTGCGTGAGTTTCCTCCGGGTGCTCCGGTTTCCTCCCACAGTCCAAAGATGTGCCGGTTAGGTTGATTGGCCATTAACCCTCGTGTCAGGGGGATCAGTAGGCTAAATATGAGGGGTTATGTGAATAGAGCCTGGGTAGGATTGTGATTGGTGCAGACATGATGGACCAAATGGCCTCCTTCTGCATTGTAGTGATTCTGTGATCTATTCTTCTATGAATCTAACTGGAATCTTCCATTCCCTAATGGTTCACTTAAGATTTACTAAGTCCATGAAACACTGAAACTGACTATAAGGGTCCCAAGTTGGCAACTACCCTCAAACAGCAATGCACCTAAAGTATGTTACAGTTTACTCGGAGTCCAAGTTAATGTGGCAACATGTACTTTTATGTACATGTTGTAGTCTGAAGCACTGAAAAGTGATGGTGGAGGTGCCATCATTCCTCCCATCATATGTCTGATCAGTCATCTCTTCTGTTCTTTTGTTTGCCTTTAGCAAATACTGGAAGGATTTGCAGGCTGATAATCAACCTGTTTGGCCATGGTATGAATGTACCTTCCTTGGCCATCAAGCTCTGGGGTGAGATTTGAACACAGTAAGAAGTTTAACAACACCAGGTTAAAGTCCAACAGGTTTATTTGGTAGCAAAAGCCACACAAGCTTTCGGAGCTCCAAGCCCCTTCTTCAGGTGAGTGGGAATTCTGTTCACAAACAGGGCATATAAAGACACAGACTCAATTTACATGAATAATGGTTGGAATGCGAATACTTACAGCTAATCAAGACTTGATTAGTTGTAAGTATTCGCATTCCAACCATTATTCATGTAAATTGAGTCTGTGTCTTTATATGCCCTGTTTGTGAACAGAATTCCCACTCACCTGAAGAAGGGGCTTGGAGCGCCGAAAGCTTGTGTGGCTTTTGCTACCAAATAAACCCGTTGGACTTTAACCTGGTGTTGTTAAACTTCTTACTGTGTTTATCCCAGTCCAACATCGGCATCTCCACATCGTGAGATTTGAACTCAGAGATTGGGATGTTACCAACTGTGCCAGAGACTTCCTATAAGGCACATTGGGTGGGATTTTCTGGTCATGCTCATCCCAAACCGGAAGATCCCACCCAAGGTCAACGAAACCTTTGCATGGTCCGTGTCCTGCCCTGTATGATTCCCATGGCGGGTGGGACGGTAGAATTCAGCCCCTAATTTTAATGCTTAAACTGTGGTTTGACTGTTTGATCAGAAAATGCTCGAAATGCATAGCTGGTTAATTGAAACACAGAAACATAGAAGATAGGAGAAGGAGGAGGCCATTTGGCCCTTCGAGCCTGCTCCGCCATTCATTACGATCATGGCTGACCGTCCAACTCAAAAGCTTAATCCTGCTTTTCCCCCATAACCTTTAATCCCAATCAGCCCAAGTGCTATATCTAGCCGCCTTTTGAATACATTCAATGTTTTGGCATCATCTACTTCCTGTGGTACTGAATTCCATAGGCTCACCACTCTTTAGGTGAAGAAATGTCTCCTCACCTCTGACCTAAATGGTCTACCCTGAATCATCAGACTGTGGCCCCTGGTTCTGGGCTCCCCCACCATCGAGAATATCCTCCCTGCATCTATGCTGTCTAGTCCTGTTAGAATTTTATAAGTCTCTATGAGATCATTCGTCTGAACTCCAGAGCGAGTTTATTTTCATTAAAACTGCTGTCTTTCTCTTAACTGCTACCTGATTATGTTTTTCAGTTGTTTCTACTTTTTTCTACTTCAAATTTGATCTTTTTCAATTTTGTGTCCAGTTGATGTGTAAATTCTGCTTGTTCAGTTATGTTAACTCAAAGCAAAATAATTAGCCACACTTCTGTTTTGCCTTATATGAATTGGATCTATGGAACTGATCCATGCATTTACAATTTCATTTCATCCAACATGAAAACCGGAAGCCAATACACCAGATGATCCACTCAGCAACCTTTGTCAGCCAGCATGGAATGCACCAGCGTGCTCATCAGCTGTTGAGTGAACAAACCCTTCATCTGCAGGTTAGCAAACCAGGAGTTAAACTGCAACACTTACCCGAGCCCTTCCCACCAAGAACTCTGACAAACTTATTGTATGTGTGAACACAGATTGAAGCTTCTGACCCAAGTGGTGGATTGCCAAAAATATTCATCACTTTATATCACACAGTATCTAACATAACACATTAATTCTTTTTTTTTTGCTGGTGCTTTCATCAACATGTCATTACATAATAAATTCACTGAGCTTTAAACCACCTGTTTTGTTTGTAGCTTATTTAGAAATCCTACAGTAATCTCCAGGGGGTGGCTTTGTGGAAGCTGCTTCTCATATTCTAATGATGTCTGCAGCAACGTGTCTTATTAGAATCTGGAGTTGATTATCAGTGAAATAAAAGGCAATCTTAATCACATCAAAGTACTAAAAATGCTGCTATGATAAGTATAGTCCAAGGAATCGTGTCTTGCATTTGGACAAAAGGCAAGATCAGCTTTTAATGGTTTTTCTGAACCAACATACTAACGACATTGATTCTCACCTGGTATTTCTAGCACAATGACTTCTCATTCTCAGCCATGACATCAGAGTTGAACCACAAATGCAGAACAGATTCTCCTTTGAAGAGTGCAAAAAAATTGGACATGCATTTCTGAATGACTTGTTTCAGCGAGATTCAGGAACAGTCTAATCTTTTGGCAAGGGAGGATGGTTGCAGGCAGCCTAAAAAGGGAAGGGAGAAAATGCAGAAGATAATGCGCTTTTAATAAACATACTTTTTTTAAATTTCAGATTGAATCGTAAACAATAAGGCAGAAAGAGTCAACAGTATAGACATAGGCTGAAAGTCAGTCCATCATCCTACAGATCATCAGTGTGACAAAGAAAGTAAAACTCCACCCCCTAATAATTTTAATTAAAAAGTTGGCAGGAATGCAAGAAAACAATGGTCAGTGCAAAGTGGTCACCAAACAGACTGCATTGAAAACTAAATGCAAAAATTGGGTATCAGGTGCAAGTGGGGTTATGGGGATGGGGCGAGGGAGAGGGCCTAGGTAAGATACTCTATCAAAGAGTCAGTGTAGACTCAATGGGCCGAATGGCCTCCTTCTGCACTGTAGGGATTCTCTGATTTTTTTTCTCTGGTAAGTAGTAGTAAGTGAGTAGTGTCTAACTGAAATTTAGTTCTCCTTTTATTCTTTAGTTTAAATTTTTGTATTTCATAGAAGCTGGAAGTAGCTGAAAAGAGAAACTGCCTGACATTGGCAGTGTACTAAGGGTCAGCTGTAAAAGAGTGCCTGGAAAGATGCTAATTGCCAATGACATTAAGGGACATGGCGATCATGTGGGAAAAAGACACTGAAGTGGATGATCAGCCATAATCATATTCAATGGTGGAGCAGGTTCGATGGGCTCAATGGTCTACTCCTGCTCCTACCTTCCCATAATAAATTGGGAAGGAAGCTGTGCCGGGAACTATAACTTGAGTGTGGTCTAAAAGCTATAAGTAAACAGTATTTGGTATAAAGTGGTAGCATACAGAGTATATTGCACACAGTGCAAAACAGATGCTGATTTTTGCTTTCAGTTACTTTTGGTGGGTCATATTACAGGTAACCATTAAACTTAATCCACCTAAAGCTTAACCCAGATCAAGAAATTAATTAAAAGACTAAAAACAAGAAGCTAAGCATAAACAGAACACAGTAGAAGGCACAGGTCAATGTGCAGACCTAAGTGAAGGTAGCTGATATTTAGTGAATGCAAAACATCAAAAGAATGAAGGAGTGACATTGTAGGACTGAAAATAAGTGATCGCAGCAGTGGGTTCCCCTGAGAAATTTAATTTGCAGTCTAATAAAAATGGCATGGCAGGACATCTCCGTCCCACATCAGAACTCCAAGGTGCTTCTGATACACTGGACAATCAGTTGGGGTATGGGAAAAAGGCAGGGGAATGGCAAGAAGTCATGATGCTCATTTGAAGAGCTGGTGCAAATGGGACAAATGACTTCCTTTTGCACTGTAATGATTTTGTGAGCCATGTCCAAGCGGCCACTCTGGGGCTACTGACTTCATCTACAAACTCAAACCACACTTTCTCAGGGATGCTTGTTGACCTCTCCCTCCTATCAAAGGAAAAAGTATTTACAGTTTCATGATCGAAGGAAAAAGCACCATACCCTTGCTGCTAGGGGGAGTATTACTACATAAGTGTCACTAAACCTGGTGCCACACTGCCCCTAATTGCAACCATTCTTTGCATTCAACCCATTTCAGGCAACTCTTTTTGCAATGCCTGAAAAATCAAGTGTGACCAATTGTTTAAATATGGACTTCCTTCAGCCCACAACTCTGCTCCCTCCCATTGTCCCCATCATTGGCCAGCTCCCATGCCTCAAGCTGTTAATTCTACTCAAAAGACAAAATCTGCTTCCCTTTCCTGCCAAGTGGCCGCATGGCCAAATTTGGGTCCATACAAGGCAACAACTTCCTATCTGGTAAAATTCAGCCTTTTGCGTTTTCCTCACAATTTACATTCACACACAGTTTTGTATCATCAGGATACACACTTAAGTTACTCCCAGCCTATTCATCTCAGTTACTAACATTCATTGGCACAAATCATCATAGAATCCCTACAATGCAGAAGGAGGCCATTTGGCCCATTGACTCTGCACTGACCACAATCCCACCCAGGCCCTATCCCCATAACCCAGATGCATTGACACTAACTTGTTCCCCTGACACTAAGGAGCAATTTAGCATGGCCAATGCACCTAACCAGCACATCTTTGGACTGTGGGAGGAAACCGGAGGAAACCCATGCAGACATGGGGAGTATGTGCAAGCTCCACACAGATAGTGGCCCGAAGCCAAAATTGAACCCAGGTCCCTGGTGCGGTGAGGCAGCAGTGCTAACCACTGTGCCACTGTGCCACCCCTTCTCAGCAATGGCAATGATGAGTGGATTGTTGCTGTGCTTGAAGATTCCTATGACATGATGCTGTGGTACATTTCTTCCAGAATTTTCTAATTCCTTCTTTCGAAGAGATCTGCCACACAGTGTCCCTTTGGAGGCTGTGTCAAAGTGGGGTGGAGACTAGGAAAGACAGATCAAGGCATTAGCTGATACATGGTAAGTTTAAAGGTCCAGTCTTTCCAATCTTTCAATGTTAGTGAATAGATGAGTGAATGGGTGAGTGGATCAATGGGTGAGTGAGTGAATGGGTAAGCGATGAGGATAGGTTGATTTGATTTGATTTGATTTAATTTATTATTGTCACATGTATCAGTATACAGTAAAAAGTATTGTTTCTTGTGCGCTGTACAAACAAAGCATATTGTACATAGAGGAGGAAAGGAGAGAGTGCAGAATGTAGTGTTACAGTCACAGCTAGGGTGTAGAGAAAGATCAACTTAATATGAGGTAGATCCATTCAATAGTCTGATGGCAGCAGGGAAGGAGGTGTTTCTTGAGTTGGTTCGTACGTGACCTCAGACTTTTGTATCTTGGTGAGGCAACAGGTGTAGTAGGTGTATGCGGACAGTCGGATTGAGTCAGGATAGTTGGGTGTTCTGGGTGTTTTAATGTATTGTTGTGGGAAATTTACCACTTTGGAGTCAGACTTGGAGGTTTCAATAATAGTTTTATTTCGGACAAAGTTTTAGGAGAACGCACTGGTACTCCGCAGTACTTGGCAGCTACCTTCTCAACTACACAATGGTAGTTGATCATTTTTATACCTTTTAGACAATAGGCAGTACGGACATTAGCCGTTAACACATCGTTACAAGTTGAGTAGACAGATACGGACATCGATAGTTAACACATCGTTACAAGCAGACAGGTACGACATGGACAGTTAACATATCATTGTTCATAGAATGGATGTATTTATGCAGTTATGTCCTCTATCAATGACTGGTTCCGATATATACATTCAGTGGCTGATCTTGTTACATTGATTTATTTATGTCCCCATCTGTGGTTGACATTATTATCAGAGTCATTGTTCTGGGTCTGCTCTTATCTAAAGTGCCTCAAGCTCTGACCAGCTTCCTGCAGCAATTCAGATACTGCAGGTTTTAACTTTTTGTGTCACTGTCTGTGCCAAAAGCCAGTGCCTTTTAATGTCCCTTCCCAGGTAACCATTTTGTGTCCATCACTTTAATTCCACCATAACAGTATCTTTGACCTTTCCTATTGTTTCATCTGATACTCCTTTTACAACAGTATTAAACACAACAGGGGCGATTCTCTCAAAAAAATTCTAAGTGTCGAATTTGCGCAAAAACTGGAGTAAATCTCACTGGTTTCTCAGTGGGGTTTTCAAATTGAATCTCCCACACTCTGTGCACTGCAGGGGGCACTAGCATGAATCAGGGGGCAGGGCCTTTTCCCATTAAAAAGACTGAAATCAGAGCGGGAGTGGACCACCACGCATGCGCCAATCTCTGGGAGATCGCTAAACAAGTCCTCCCAGCAATGTGATCGCTGGCCTCTCATTCCCCCATGGACATTGCTGGCCTGATCGCTAGCCTCTCACCCCCTTTCCGCCCCCCCCAACAAGAACATTGCTGTCCTCTCACCTCCCCTTTGCCCCCCACAAGAACATTGCTGTCTGCTGCTACTCATAAAACCAATCGATAAAATTTGGATAAACAAGATAAATGACAGGACAAAATATTAATGGCAAAATTAGGTATGTCGCTACATTTATTTCTCATTAATTTTATACTGAGCACTCGCGATGAGTCAAACTCAGATGACACAAGGTTCTGGTTTTGTAGAGGTTGTTAACCACTCCTGCCAGCAGAGTAGCAAATCCCATAGAACAATGTCCATGAAATTCCACACTGGTAACTCCAGATTATCTGAACTTTTCCAAACTTGTCATATGACTGTGCCAACCAAGCTGAGCGGAGTTAGACTACACAAGAGCACAAAGTCTTGGAAAAAGCCATCATTTAACATTGAGATCTCCTTGCACATGCAAAGCCTATGAGTATGGCTGAACCTGTCAGAAAGCTAAAAGTGTTGTCGATCACAAAGAAAGTGAAGTTGATACCCAAGTGGAAAACCGTGACATGAACTGGAAACTGGACATTGCAAAGAAGTGGGAAATTCCACCATTTGGTTTATCCATCATTATGAAACACAAGGCAAACATCTTGGAACAGTTCAACAAGCAGGCATTCTCTCCAGCAAGGAAGAGGACGAGAAAGGCTGCCTCTCCCGACATTGAAGAAGCTCTGCTAACTTGTTTGAAGGCAGCCTGAGCAGAGAATATTCCCATCTCCAACGCAATCTTGCGAGAAAGAGGAGTCACCTTGGCAAAGAAACTGGAGTTCACCTGGAGGTCGGCTACAGTGACAGATGGCAGAACCGATTGGTAAGTGGTGAGGGTGTGGTGGTTGCGGCAGCAATGACAGATGATTGGCCCCAAAATGGTCTCATCCATGTCTTGAACGAGTGTGCACTATGAAACATTTTTACACAGATGAAAGCAGACTGTTTTATCATTGATGCACATCAATTGGACACGAGGCTCGAAGCTTCAGTAAAAGAAGGCTTTTATTAACTAACAATGAAGCTATCAGAACTTTAACACACTATCCCAGACTGAAGGGGTCCCGTCCGAGCAGGGAGTCTTATACCTCTCCCAGGAGGCGGAGCCCGACTGGGATGTGCCACAACAGTAACAAACACAGGTGTAACAATCCCACCCTAACCCAACAGCAACATTAGTACAATCCCACAGTAACCTATATACATTCCTGTAGTACTGGCCAGCCCTGGCTCAGTACTATCCAGTGGGAACCAACGATGGTTCACCACATTCACACCTCCTTTGAGAACAAAGGCCGGCGGGGTACGAAAACAGACTAAAATGTCAGCAGATTATAAGTTCAGACGGTCTGGAGGACCGCACCGTCGTTGTGACCTCCTCAATACCGGCGGTGACACCGGAGTAGGCACTTGCGGTGGCGTTCTTCCCAAAACGGCGTCCAGCTGTTCTTTCACGGACTCACAGGCCGGTTGACCCTGATGAGACGGTAGTGCAGGGGATCCTGACACGTCCTGCGGTGGCGACCATCTTCGGGGCTCAGGCAAGCTGTGCATTGGAGTAAAACTGTTAAGCAATGGTCCCGACGCTGCCCGCGCCATGTCCGGGGAAGAAATGAGAGATAATGGATTCGTCACTGGGGGTATGGGAGCGACAGGAGTTGCTACGTCCCCTGCAGGCGCCAGGTCTCGGATCGAGACTGTGTCCTCTCGCCCGTCAGGATATGCCACATAGGCATACTGAGGGTTGGCGTGGAGGAGGTGGACCTGTTCGACCAAGGGGTCGGACTTGCGGGCCCTTACATGTCGCCGCACGAGGACGGGTCCTGGGTACGTCAACCAGGCTGGTAAAGATATCCCCGAGGAAGACTTCCGAGGGAATGAGAACATCCTCTCGTGGGGAGTAGCATTGGTTGCCGTACACAGGAGGGAGCGAATAGAGTGAAGCGCATCAGGGAGGACCTCCTGCCAACGGGAGACTGGAAGACCTTTGGATTTCAACGCCAATAGAACGGCCTTCCAGACTGTAGCATTCTCTTGTTCCACCTGTCCATTACCCCTAGGGTTGTAACTCGTGGTCCTACTAGAGGCAATCCCGTATGAGAGCAGGAATTGCCTCAAGTCATCGCTCATGAACGACAAGCCCCTGTCGCTATGGATATAGCTGGGGTACCCGAACAGGGTAAAAAGATCACGGAATGCCTTGATCACCATGGCAGCTGATGTGTCCGAGCAGGGGACAACAAACGGGAACCGGGAGTACTCATCGATTATGTTCAGAAAGTACACGTTCCGATCTGTTGAGGGAAGGGGGCCCTTAAAATCAACACTCAGCCTCTCGAAGGGGCGAGTGGCCTTGACCAAATGTGCCCGGTCAGGTCGGTAAAAGTGCGGTTTGCATTCCGTGCAAATCCGACAGCTCCTTGTTACCGACCTGACGTCCTCCACCGAGTAAGGCAGGTTGCGGGCTTTGACAAAGTGGTAGAGCCGAGTGACCCCAGGATGGCACAGATCATTATGGAGGGCGTTCAAGCGATCCTCCTGAATACTAGCGCATGTTCCGCGCGAGAGGGCATCCGAGGGCTCATTGAGTTTCCCTGGACGATACATGATATCGTAGTTATAGGTGGAGAGTTCAATTCTCCACCGCAAGATCTTGTCATTCTTGATCTCGCCCCTCTGCGAGTTGTTGAACATGAACGCCACGGACCGCTGGTCCGTGATCAGGGTGAACGCTTTCCCGCCAGGTAATGGCGCCAGTGTCTGACGGCCTCCACAATGGCCTGGGCCTCCTTCTCCACCGCTGAATGCCGAATTTCGGGGCCTTGGAGGGTGCGGGAAAAAAACGCGACGGGCCTGCCCGCCTGGTTAAGTGTGGCGGCCAGGGCGAAATCAGATGCATCGCTTTCCACCTGAAAAGGGATGGATTCGTCTACCGCGTGCATCGTGGCTTTCGCGATGTCGTCTTTCAATTTCTTGAAGGCCAATTGGGCCTCTGGCGTGAGTGGAAAAGTCGTGGACTTAATAAGCGGACTGGCTTTGTCCGCGTAGTTGGGGACCCACTGCGCATAATAGGAGAAGAAGCCTAGGCATCTTCTCAGTGCTTTTGCGCTAGCGGGCAAGGGAAGTTCAGCAAGTGGGCGCATACGGTCTGGATCAGGGCCAATGACCCCGTTGTCCACCACGTATCCCAGGATGGCTAACCGGCGCGTACGGAATACACACTTCTCTCTGTTGTAGGTCAAGTTCAGGCGAGATGCAGTGCGTAAGAAGTTATGGAGGTTTGTGTCATGGTCCTGCTGATCATGGCCGCAGATGGTGACATTATCTAGGTACGGGAAGGTAGCCCGCAGCCTGTTCTGGTCCACCATTCGGTCCATAGCACGCTGGAAGACCGAGACCCCATTGGTGACACCAAATGGAACCCTAAGAAAATGATACAAACGACCATCCGCCTCAAAGGCCGTGTATTGTCGGTCCTCTGGGCGAATGGGGAGTTGGTGGTAGGCGGACTTGAGGTCTATGGTGGAGAACACCCGGTACTGCGCAATCTGATTGACCATATCAGATATGCGCGGGAGAGGATACGCATCCAGCTGCGTATATCGGTTAATGGTCTGACTGTAATCAATGACCATCCGGGGTTTGTTCCCGCTCTTGACCACCACAACCTGCGCTCTCCACGGACTAGCACTGGGTTGTATGATCCCCTCTTTGAGGAGTCGCTGAACCTCAGATCTGATGAAGATCCGATCCTCAGTGCTGTAACGCCTACTTTTAGTAGCGATGGGCTTGCAGCCTGGTACCAGATTCTGAAATAAAGAGGGTGTGGTGATCTTTAACGTAGAAAGATTGCAGGCGGGGCGCGTTGGGCAATTTGGAGACTGCAGCTGTTCTCCCACTGCCAGCGAAGGGAGTGGCCCACCATACTGTAGGATCACACTCCTCAAGTGGACCATGAAGTTTAGTCCGAGAAGAATTGGTGCGCAAAGATACGGCAACACAAGGAGCTTGAAACGCTCGTAAATTGTGCCTTGTACTTTCAAGGTTACCACACAACTCCCTAGCACGGTGACAGACCGGGACCTTGATGCCATAGAGATTGTCTGTTTGGCAGGTTGAATCTGGAGTCCACCCCTCTTCACAGTGTCAGGGTGGATAAAGCTCTCAGTGCTCCTGCTGTCAAACAGACAATAAAACACATGATTGTTTACCTGGATATCCATCATTGAACGATCAAGCCTGTGAGGCTTAGCCTGGTCCAGGATGATTGACGCCACCGTTGGTCCATGAACGTCACTGCAGGCAGCTGAAGTCGATGCTGAGGACCCCTGCTGGTCACTCGTGGTCATCGTCGACCAATATGGCCGCCCCCATGAATCGCACATGGGTGAGGGCGCCAAACTCAGCGACCCCTGGTGGTCATACTCCTTCGACTCCGTCGACCGCAATGGCGTCGTCCTGGACTCGCACGTGGACGAACCCCGCGAGGACTTCAACGACGATGGTGATGATCCCAGCTCCGAAGAGTCGCAGGCCGCACTGCCGTTCCTGGGCTTCGATCTGCACACCTTCGCATAATGCCCTTTTTTACCGCATGCGGTGCAGATTACCGCTTTAGCGGGACACTTTTGTCGGGTATCTTTTGCTCCTCTGCAGAATTAGCACCGCGGGCCGCATGGGGCTGCAGCCGTCGTCTGGCCCACATGGGAGCACGCCATAACACAGCACTTCAAGCCCAAGGGGCGAGGAGGGATTTGCGACTGCTCCTGCCACGTTGTCTCCACGTGGTCCTCTGGATATAGGACTAAGCTCTTCGAAGCCGACTCGAGCATTTCAGCTAATTCGATGGCCTGGGTAAGGTTGAGATTACCCTTTTCTAGCAGTTTGAGATGGATGTATGAAGACCCGACCCCGGCCACAAACGCATCTCGGGTGAGGTCGTACATGCTCTGCTCAGCTGACACAGCTTTGCAGTCACAGCCCCTGGCTAGCTGTAAGAGCTCATTGGCGTAGTCCTCCATGGTTTCGCCCGACTGCCGACGTCATGTAGCGAGGAGGTAGCGAGCGTGGACCTCGTTAGGAGGTTTTGTATAGCGCTTCTTTAGAAGCTCGAGGGCCCTAGGGTAAGTGGTGGCCGCACGGATCGCGAGGTAGACTGTGTCGCTTACCCTCGCATGGAGGACCCAGAGTCTGTCATCATCTGTGGTGACCGCTGCGGAGGCTGCTAGGTAATCTTCAAAACACTTCAGCCAGTGGTCGAAGGTGTTAGAAGCGCCCACCGCACGTGGATCTAGCGTCAGACGTTCTGGCTTGAGGATTTGCTCCATACTCTCCTTTCTTTTTTCTTCCGTCGAGAGTTTAATTTTAGTTAATAAAATTGATGCACATCAATTGGACACGAGGCTCAAAGCTTCAGTAAAAGAAGGCTTTTATTAACTAACAATGAAGCTATCAGAACTTTAACACACTATCCCAGACTGAAGGGGTCCCGTCCGAGCAGGGAGTCTTATACCTCTCCCAGGAGGCGGAGCCCGACTGGGATGTGCCACAACAGTAACAAACACAGGTGTAACAATCCCACCCTAACCCAACAGCAACATTAGTACAATCCCACGGTAACCTATATACATTCCTGTAGTACTGGCCAGCCCTGGCTCAGTACTATCCAGTGGGAACCAACGATGGTTCACCACAATCATCTTTTGCCAAAGCACTCTTTGATGTTTAAAGATGAAACATGTAACGATGGAAAGTGGAGCAAAGAGTGCATCACTGATATGATCTGTGCTAACATGGACGGCACTGAAAAGCTGCTGTTTCCTGTGATAAGAAAGTCAAAGTAACTTCATGAATGTCAAGACACTATCCGCGCAGTATGAGGCTAACAAAAATGCCTGGATGACCTCCAAAGTTTTTGAGGCACAGATCAAGAAAATGGACAAAATGTATCAGTGAAAGAAAAGGAAGATTGTCATTGTTACAAACAACTGCTTTGCACACCCTGACATTGATGGTCTCCCAACATCACAGCCAAGCTCCAAGGATCAAGGGATAATTCGGAAGCTGAAAACCCATTACTGCTGGCAACTGATCTCTCAAGTAATCAAGCGCATTGATGAAAAGCAGACGTGCAATTCAACTCTTCTAAGAGGCCATGTTCATGCTGAAGAAAGCATGGAAGATGACGACGGAAGTGACATGCGCCACTGCTTCCACCGCGCTGCGCTCAAACAGGTTACAACTGCTCAAAACGTTGAGAACAAGGAGGATCAGGGTGAGACCAAATACCATGATGATGAGGCACTCTCCGGTCGCCAGCATGGAAATTCCAGCAGAAATAACCATGGAAACCTACGCAGAGGTTGACGATGCCACAGAACTGACAGAAGTCCAAAGATGTGCGGGTTAGGTTGATTGGCCAGGTTAAAAATTGCCCCTTAGAGTCCTGAGATGCGTAGGTTGGTGGGATTAGCAGGTAAATATGTGGGGGTAGGGCCTGGGTGGGATTGTGGTCGGTGCAGACTCGATGGGCCGAATGGCCGCCTTCTGCACTGTAGGGTTTCTATGAAGATGCAGTGGGAGGTGTGGTCTGTTCATCAATCGATCAGCTCGAGGAGGCCAATGACCCTGAAGAGTCTGATGAGTGGTACTTCAGGGCAGCACATTATGAAGTGACACATGATCAGAGGTGATAAAGTTTTGAAAGCAGAAATGAACATAGACACCAATTTTAAGACTTTGTAAGTAATTGCCTGAATAATCCTAGATTTCTATTTATCCGTGCTTTGACTGACTGACGTGAGTTTACCAAAGAATCAATCTCGATACAATTCCCCATGTTCAACATTTAACTGCTCTCAACAAATACATTTCTAATTTTCTACTTGTGATAAAATATGATTAAATTTTCTGCCAGAAAAGCCTAGATAACTGCATGAACCTATGAACTCATGAGAGGAGACTTTCTACTGAAAGATTTGAACGTTAAGTCCAACCTCACAATCCTTTATACAACTATTTTCTTCCCTGTTAATTTTTTGCAGTACATTTAGATTAAGACATGATATATTCTGAAATTATTTCAGACCAACAGGAAGCATTATTAGTCCTTATCTGATTGAGTCTATTCAAGTAACAATGCTGTGGTTAGATAGGGCATAATGAGGAGAAGATCAAAATTTCAGAAACGAGACAAGTAAGATTATAGGAACAAACAAACAGAAGACTTAGAAGCAGGGGTAGGCCATTTAGCCCTCCGAACCTGCTCCACCATTCATTAAGATCATGACTGTTGTGGCTGTCATCTCATGGAGAGATATGCCACCACGGGCATCGGTGCGGGCAAGGGGCCAACAATGGGAAGGTCCGTTGACCTCAGGTGGGATATTCCGGTCTCGGGTTGAGCAAGGCCTTAAAATCCTGCCCACAGTGTCAGAGTGGTAATGTCACCAGACTAGTAATCCAGAGGCTGAGGCTAATGTGCTGGGGAGAGGGGGTGGGGCTCAAACCCCACCATGGCAGCTGGTGAATTTTAAATTCAATTAACAAATCTGGAATTGCAAAGCTAGTCTCAATAATGATGAACAATAAATCATTGTTGATTCTCGTAAAAACCCATCTGGCTCACAAGGAAAATAAAAATGTTGTCCCTACCTCACCTGGTCAGGCCTACATGTCACTCCAGATCTGCAGCAATGTGGTTGACTCCTAACTGACATCAGAAATATTGTGGCAAGCCACTCAGCTCAAGGGCAATTAGGGATGGGCAACAAATCCTGGCTTTGTCATGAAAGAATACATTTTTATAAAACTCTATTTTGCCATCTGCCCCCATTACCCTTGACTATCAAAACTCTTCCTAACTCGCCTTGGATAAATTCAACCTTTCATCACATGATGAGCTCCACATCCAGGAATGGGCCAAGTCAACATTCTCTGTACTACTTCTGAAGCAATTACATATTGATTTTTCAAATAAAGAGATCACACCTATCAGATGTAGTCTCACCAAAGCCCTGTATGGATACAGTAAAACCTCCCAACTTTAATATTCCATTCCCTTTGCAATACATATCCCCATCCTCAATGATGGGGAGCACAGCATATCAGTGCAATAGATTTGAAGCATTTGCAAGAATCTGCAACCATCAGTGCAAGTGAATGATCCATCTTGATCTCCTCCAGATGTCTCCAACATCACAGATGTCAGTCTTCAGCCAATTTGATTCACTCCACATGATATCAAGAAATGGCTGAAGGCACTGGATAATGCAAAGTCTATAGGCCCTGACAATACTGAAGACATGTGCTCCAGAATTTTCCACACCCCTAGCCATGCTGCCCCAATACAGTTACAACATTGATATCTACCTGACAATCGCCGCAACAGGTCCACAACAGACACCATCCCCCTGGCCGTACAGTCAACCCTGGAACACCTGGATAACAAAGACATCTATGTCAGACTCCCATTTACTGACTACAGCTTAGCCTCCAACACCATTATTCCTACAAAACTCATCTCCAAACTCCATGGCCTGGGGCTCAGCTCCTCCCTCTGCAACTGGATCCTAGACTCCTTAACCCACAGACCACAATCAGTAAGGAGTGGTGACAAAACCTCCTCTATGATCATCCTCACCGGTGCCCCACAAGACTGTGTCCTCAGGCCCTTGCTATACTCCTTATACACCTATGACTGTGTGGCCAAATTCCCCACCAACTCAATTTTCAAGTTTGCTGATGACACCACTGTAGTGGGTCAGATCTCAAACAATGAAGAGATGGAGTATAGGAAAGAGATAGATAATCTGGTGAACTGGTATGGCAACAATAATCTCTCCCTCAATGTCAACAAAATGCAGGAGATAGTCATTGACTTCAGGATGCATAGTGGAGGATATGCCCCTGTCTACATCAATGGGGACAAAGTGGAAATGATCAAGAGCTTCAAGTTTCTAGGTGTCCAGATCGCCAGCAACCTGTCCTGCTCCGTCCATGCCGACGCTATAGTTAAGAAAGCCCACCCACACCTCTACTTTCTCAGGGGGCAAAGGAAATTTTAGAAGTCCGCTATGACTCTCACCAACTGTTACATATGCACCATAGAAAGCATTCTTTCTGGTTGTATCACTTCTTGGTATGGCTCCTACTATGTCCAAGACCACAAAAAACTACAAAGGGTGGTGAACGAAGCCTAGTCCCTCACGCAAAACAGCCTCCCATCCATTTACTCTGTCTACACTTCCCGCTGCCTCAGAAAAGCAGCCAGCATAATCAGGGGACCGACACATCCCGGACATACTCTCTTCCACCTTCTTCCTTCGGGAAAAAGATATGTCTGAGGTCACGTACCAACCGACTCAAGAACAGCTTCTTCCCTGCTGCTGTCAGACCTTTGAATGGACCTACCTTGTATTAAGTTGATTTTTCCCTACACCCTAGCTATGACTGTAACACTATATTCTGCACTCTCGTTTCTATGTTTTGTCTGCATAGTGGGCAAGAAACAATGCTTTTCACTGTATACTGATACATGTGACAATAATAAATCAAATCAAAAATATGGAAAAATGCCCAGCTGCATCCGATACACAAGAAACAGGACATATTCAACCAATTACCACAACAAAAACAGAAAATGCTGGCAAGTTTCAGCAGGTTTGAAAGCATCTGCGGAGAGGGAAAAGAGCCAACATTTTGAGTCTGGATGACTCTTCATCACCGATTACCACTCCATCAGTCTACTCCAACCATCAGTGAAGTGATAGAAGGGGTCATCAACATCCTACACGTAGCATTTACATAGCAATAACCTGTTCACTGACACTCAGTTTTGTTCCACTCAGCTCCTGACCTCATTTCAGCCTTGGTTCAAACATGAACAAAAGCATTGAACTCGAGAGGTGAATGAAAGAAACTGACCTTGACAACATGGCAGTATATAACCGAGTGGGGTATCAAAGAGCCCAATCAAAACTGGAGTTAATGGGAATCAGGGGAAATCTCTCCACTGGTTGCAGTCACATCTAATACAAAGGAAGGTGGCTGTAGTTGCTGGAAGTCGATCATCTCAGTTCCAAAATTTCACTGCAGGAGTTCCTTAGGGTAGTGTCTGAGGCCCAACCATCTTCAACTGCTTCCTCAATTACCTTCCTTCCATTATAAGGTCAGAAGTGGAGATATTCACTGATGAATGCACAATGTTCAGCACCATTCACAACTCCTTGGATACAAAAGTCGTCTATGTCCAAATGCAGCAAGTCCTGGAGAATATCCAGACTTGGACTAACATGCAGCAAGTAACATTTGGGGCACACAAGCTGCCAACACAGTGGCACAGTGGCTAACACTGCTGCCTCACAACACCAGGGACCCAGGTTCGAATGCAGCCTTGGGTGACTGTCTCTGTGGAGTTTGCACATTCTCTCCATGTCTGCGTGGGCTTCCTCCAGGTGCTTCAGTTTCTTTTTTTTATTCATTCATGGGATATGGGTGTCGCTGGCTGGCCAGCATTTATTACCCATCCCTAGTTGCCCGAGGGCAGTTGAGAGTCAACCACATTGCTGTGGCTCTGGAGTCACACATAGACCAGACCGGGTAAGGACGGCAGATTTCCTTCCCTAAAGGTCATTGGTGAACTAGATGAGTTTTTCCGACAATCGACAATGGTTTCATGGTCATCAGTAGACTCTTAATTCCAGACATTTTTTATTGAATCCAAATTTCACCATCTGCCGTGGCGGGATTCGAACCCGGGTCCCCAGCACATTAGCTGAGTTTCTGGATTAAAAGTCTAGTGATAATACCACTAGGCCATTGCCTCCCAGAGTCCAAAGATGTGCAGGTTGGGTTGGCCATGCTAAATCTCTCTCCATCTAAATAGTGTACGACTTCTCTATTCTTCCTGCCAAAGTGGTCAATTTCCACATTTTCCTACCTTGTACGCCAAGTCTTTGCCCACTCTCTTTACCTGTCTGTATGTCTTTTCAGACTCTCTTCCTCCTCTTGACAACTTACTTTCTTACCTATCGTGGTGCAATCCGCAAATTTAGCTATCATAACATTCGGTCCCTTTAACCAAATCATTGATGTTGATTGCAAATAATTGAGGCCCCAGCACTGATCCCTGTGACACTCCACTTGGTATGGCTTGCCAACCTGAAAAAGACCAATTTATCCCTCCTCTCTGCTTTCTGTAAGCCGACATCCTTTATCCAAGCTAATGTCATGCCCTGCATCATATATATTAGGTGAATAAGCTATATGCAATTAAAAGTAAGGTCATTAAAAGCATATGAAGTCTAGCAAAGTAGATCTAAGTATAAATCTGTTATTTTTTGTGCTCACTTTTATCTTGAATCTGTAACACCTCCTTCAAACTAATTTATTAACTATAATGAACCTTCACTGCGACCTGTGGAGAATTGTGTCATGTTGGATCATTTAATTCCAACACAAGAGTCCAAAATAATGAAGTTCCACTCTAGTTGATGCACCTTTCTTGATGTCTGACTGAAACAACGATATGTTACGACTGAAAAATCTTAAACCATTTGAAGTTACTCTTCAGACATATCTGATTTGTGTGAGCTACAAGCTACTGTTCTTCAGGATGGGTTTTAGATGCAGCCTATTTTGGACTCGACAAAATTGTAATATTATTTGTACCATAAGGGGTATAGATGGAATGAACGCACATAGTCTTTTTCCCAAGGAAGGAGAATTGAAAACTAGAGGGCACAGTTTTAAAGTGTGTGGGGAAAAATTTGAAAGGGACCTGAGGGGCAGCTTCTTCACGCAGAGGGTGGTGCATATATGAAATGAGCTGCCAGAGAAAGTGGTTGAGGCAGGTACAGTAGCAACATTTAAAAAGCATTTGGTTAAGTACATGAGTGGGAAATAATTAGAGGGATGTGAGCCAAACGCGGGCAATTGGGACTATCTGGGAGGGCACTATGGTCGGCATGGACCAGTTGGACAGAAGGGATTGTTTCCGTGCTGTATTGCTCTATGACTCAATGGGCAGGATTTTACAACCTCGCTCGACCTGAGACCAGAAAATCCTACCCGAGGTCAACGGACCTTCCCATTGTCCTCGCCCGCTCCGATTCCCATGGTGCCTGGGGCGGTAGAATTCCAGCGCATGACTCTGTGGGGGGAATTTTTCCGTTCCGCCCACCACGGGAATCATAGTGGGTGCGGGGCGGACCATGCAAAGATCCATTGACCTCAGGGAGGATTTTCCGGTTTTGGGGCCAGTGTGGGCAGAAAATCCCACCCTATGACTCTATTAATCCATGGGCGCTTCTCTCATAAAAACTGGCAAATGCGTGCATCCAAGGTGTTTTGAGTGGGGGTGCATTTGTTGAGAGAGTCATTGTTTAGAGTAAGGTACTTGCTCAGGAACTGACATTTGCACAGGACATTGCCTGTCGACAGGTTGAGTTGTTGCTGTATAAAACCCAGAAGTGACTCAACTAATTGTCTCAGCTTTAGGGCTCCTGTAAGAATCCAGTAGTAGCAATCAATAAAGTGCAGTCTTGATCATTTTTGGGAAAGCCAATCTTTGTTAGGATTCTGTTTTCAACAGAGTGAGAGCGAGATTCAAAGCTGGCAACCCAACAGTGTGCAGCTCCAGCAGCAAAGTAAATTAGAAACTTTAGCAGTTAAGGTAGACTGGGAAACTAGAGTCTTAAAGCTGCAAAGTGATTTGCATATATGTTAAAGTTAAGTTGGGTAAGTTAAAATTTCGAAGGACACCACGCGTCAAGAAACCATGTTCAAGGAACTAAGATAAAGGGAAGTCCAAGGATCCATGGAAAGACAGACTGACATGTGTTGAATCTTTATATCGTACCACATCTTAACTAGTGGAGTATAAGTATTAATCTTTGCTGTTGAATAAATCCTGTTGGTGATAGTTATTTTTGTCAATATGGTTATTCCTTGACAAGAATTTGCTTAATCTGGGGTTTACTGTAGACTTCAAATCCGAACAAAGGGTTACCTTTTGTTAAAGAATCAGTTATTTTAGACATTATTATCATAGAAACAGAATCACAAGCAATTGTTTCTTCAATATTTGTCAGTTAAGCCAATATATTCGAGTCAAGCAGCACTAGATGAGCACTGTGTATGATACTGAATATTAGAGATATTTTTTGAGAAAGGATGTTGGAGTCATAGGATCAGCATCATCATCATCTTCAAAGTTCTCGCCATCCTTATTAATTTCAATCCCGGTTGGATCAAAGCTTTGATGGAGATTTGGCTGTTCAAAGTGTCATCAACTGTGATATAATTAGACTGAGGAATATCAGCAGAGATTATTCCAGCTTGCTGCATCAAGTGCTTCTCTTCTTTACAGACCATACCTGGATTGCAAAAGCCTTTTGCAAAGTTGCGCTGAGATAGAATATCCCAATACCTAGCAAATAACTTAAAGACATCCAGCTAATTAACTGAGAATTCTACCTTACTTTATAAGTTGTCTTCTTGCCAGAATCTTCCAATATTGACAACTGAAAAGTTGCATTCATCAGCTGATGCTTTGAGTGGCATTCTTTGAAAAATTAACAAGTTCAATATTCAACTGGTTGGAAATCCCAGGTTGCTCAGGATAATTACCCATTATGATGAACATGTTTCGGAACTGATGTTTTCTGATCAGAGATCACAGGCTCTCCCTATAAAGATTACTGAGGGAATCCAAGACCTTGGGATGAAATGGTAGCTGATACTTCCAGCAAGTGCCAAACATTTTGTAAAAACGTGACTGCTCACTTTAACTCCTCAGACTTATCGATATTATTACCCAGAAGAGTAACTCATTCCTTGATCTGCTTCCCACTGACACAATTCCTATGCAAAAGCTGCAAGATACATCTGGCAAGAAAACTCTTACTTCATTGAAGTTCGACACATCACAAGGTTAGTACATTTGAGTTCTTGCAGGCAGAGTTGATGAAAGCCATCATTTTGTCATTTTAAGGGTCATTCATAGGTTTGTCTATCAATTCTAGCATGAACCTTTTCCACCTTCTGATCCATCCTGTTGGCTTCAGAGAGATCATTATTAGGGTTTTGTCTGCAGTTTTGATGGCTTTTCCCAATAAAATTGTACTGGAATCATGGGGAGATTTTTAATTAAACACTGCCTTGAACTATTCAAGAAGTTCTCCTCCAGTGCCACTGTGTTAGAAGTTTCAGGTCACTTCTGAAATCTCATCTCCATTTCTGATTCATTTCAAGAGAGAAATCCCATTGTTCTTTAGTGTGGGCCCCATTATTTTTGTAGTCTTTGATGATGTGTGACTGAGTGACACTACATTTCTCAGCTAATTCAGTCTGTAACTTTGACTTTTGTTTCTAGAGCAGTGGTAATTCTGAACTCATAGTTCATATTCAAACCCAAAACCATCAGGCCTGGGCACTTTAACAAGCGGAATATATTTTCACAAAAATATCTATTGCTATGGGTGCTACAGTGTTGCACTGGTCAGCATCTCCTCAATAACAACCCATATAGGAAGTGCTAATCTTGTAAGAAAGTGAAGCAATTAATAAGAAGATCCAGTCATGCCCATCTGTGGTCATTAACATTAAACTAGAACAAACACGCCCTATTTGTGACTCTCTAACTTCTATCACCTGTCCCAATCCCTATAACTTCACAACATCAACATAAATATCATCATATTATGTACTGTCTGAATATACTTACAAGTTCGTTTAGATTCATAAATAAGTTATAAATGTAAAGTGCAATTACCATCATGTTTCCTTCTTTAAAAGTTGAGCTTTCTTTGATATATTCAAAAACCCATTTGTAATTAGTACTCGGATGAGCAATCAGGTCCTGCGTAGCCCAGCTGGCGGGGGTATTCGTAAATATCTTCAAACTTTGCTTACGCAATCTCAGGTTCCTACCTGCTTCAGGAAGACAACCATCATCCCTGTACCAAAGAAAAGCCAGGCAACGTGCCTCAATGACTACCACCTGATGGCCCTGGCATCCATCATTCTGAAGTGCTTCGAATGTTCATTCATAGCATGCATCAACTTCGGTCTCCCAGATTGCCTGGATCCACTGCAGTTCGCCTATCACTGCAACAGATCCACAGCAGATGCTATCTCCCTGGCCGTGCATTCGATCCTGGAACAACTGAATAACTTATGTCAGACTCCTATTTATTGACTACAGCTCAGCCTTCAACACCATTATTC
The DNA here is from genome assembly GCF_964213995.1 of Mustelus asterias. Classification (NCBI taxonomy): domain Eukaryota; kingdom Metazoa; phylum Chordata; class Chondrichthyes; order Carcharhiniformes; family Triakidae; genus Mustelus; species Mustelus asterias. Next base: position 18,043,930 of record NC_135803.1, read on the forward strand.
CAACAAAACTCATCTCCAAACTCCGTGGCCTGCAAATGGATCCTAGACTTCCTAACCCACAGACCAAAATCAATAAGGATAGGGACAACACCTCCTCCACGATCATCCTCAACGCCAGTGCCCCACAAGGCTGTGTCCTCAGGCCCTTACTATATTTCTTATACACTTGTGACTGTGTGCAAAATTCTGCTCCAACTCCATTTTCAAGTGAGCTGATGACACCACCGTAGTGGGTCGGACCTCAAACAATGACAAGACGGAGCACAGGAAAGAGACAGAGAATCTGGTAAAATCATACATCGACAATAATCTCTCCCTCAATGTCAGTAAAATGAAGGAGATAGTCAGCAACTTCAGGAAGGATCATGGAGGACATGCCCTGTCTACATCAATGGGGATGAAGTGGAAATGATCGAGAGCTTCAAGCTTCTAGGTGTCCAAATCACAAACAACCTCTCCTGATCCTTCCACGCTGACGTTATAGTTAAGAACACCCACCAATGCCTCTACTTTCTCAGGGGGATAAGGAAATTCGGCATGTCTGCTATGACTTTCACCAATTTTACAAATGCAAAATAGAAAGTATCCTTTCCAGATGTATCACATCTTGGTATGACTCCTGCTTTGTCCAAGACCACAAGAAACCACAAAGGGTTGTGAAGCGTAGCCCCGCCCATCACACAGACCAGCCTCCCATCCATTGACTCCATCTACATTTCCCACTGCCTCAGAGCAACCAACATAATCGATGACCCCACGCACCCCGGACATTCTCTCTTCTACCTTCTTCCGTTGGGAAAAAGATACAAAAGTTTGAGATCAGCTACCAACCGAATCAAGAACAGCTTCTTCCCTGCTGCCATCAGACCTTTGAATGGATCAACCTTATATTAAATTGATCCTTCTCTACACCCTAGCTATAACTGTAACACTACATCCTGCACCCTTTCCTTTCCATCTCCTCTATGTACTCTATGAAGGGTATGTTTTGTCTATGTAGCGCACAAGAAATAATAATTTTCAATGTATCCCAATACATATAACAATAACTCAAATCAAAGCATTCTGTTGCTAATTCCTGATCGTTGCAAAATTATCCATATTGTAATACAGAAACTTCTCATCAGCAAATGTGAAACAAACAACATGCCACCTCAAGGTGGCTTAAGACACTTGTACATGCAAATTAGGTGGTGAAGAGTGATGTAGAAGGGCAGAAGATCCACAATGGTGGTTTTACATTAAGATAGCACATTGAAAACCTGTACCATAAAGTATAACATGAGCTAAAGGTGACACGAATGGAAAATTAATTGACCACTCTCTGGAGTTTAATTGTCCAATGTCAGGAGGGCTACAGGCAAATTAAGCAAAATGGTGAGCTATATTGCCACTAATGTTCAATACAAAATTAGTGCCACTATAACAAGGTTGTAAAAGGCTTCTTTGGTGATGCTGCATTTGGGGTACAATGTAAAGTTTTATCTCTCCAATCCTACCTCAAAAAGGGGGTGGTAGCTCTAGAGGACTCACAGAAAGGGGAAACAAAGGTAATCCGAACCCGGCACGGTGGCACAGTGGTCAACACTGTTGCCTCACGGCACTAGGGACCTGGGTTCAATTCCAGCCTTGTGTGGAGCTTGCATTTTCTCCCCATGTCAGCATGGGTTTCCTCCAGGTGCTCCGGTTTCCTCCCAAACTACAAGGATGTGCAGCTTAGGTGGATTGGCTATGCTATATTGCCTCTCAGTGTCGAAAGATGTGTAGGTTAGATGGATTAGCAGGGTAAATGAATGTGGTTATGGGGATAAAGTGAGGGTAAGGGCCTGCGTAAGATACTCTGTCAGAGAATCAGTGCAGATTCAATGGACTGAATGGTCTTTCTCTGCCATGTAGGGATTCTATGAATCTGGATAAATGACTTGAGTTTAGATTTGTTGCAGCAGGACAAACTAATTTAAACACTTAAAATGACTAAAAGTCTTGATAACATGCAAGCAAATGTTTGCTTGAGTTAATGGAGTCTGGTTGAACGACTAAATGAATTCATAAAGCAGGGAATGAGCTTTGGTGTTTGGAAGTTTTATTTTTCCCAGAGTGACACAGGATTCTGGTGATGGTGGTAAACTCTGGTTCTTTGCAGTCCTTCATGAAAGCATTCAATAGATTTTTGACAATATTGCGGCAGAAGGAAGATCGGGCAAATTGTTCTGGGAACTGACTAACATGTAGCCCTGTGGAAGGGAATAAGGTTGGACTCATGGATATAAGTCCAGCAAAACATTAGGTGAGCGTGCTTTTGTTATCCTGGTTCCATAACTTAATCAGTCAGATTTTGCTGCCAAAATAATGGTGAGGCTTTTTTTCTTTATTCTTTCATTTATTCAGTCATGGGACATGGCTGTCGCTAGCGGGCCAGCATTTATTGCCCATTCCTAGTTGCCCTTGGAGGGCAGTTGAGAGTCAACCATATTGGTGTGGCTCTGGAGTCACACGTAGGCCAGACTGGTTAAGGACGGCAGATTTCCTTCCCTAATGGACATTAATGAACCAGATGGGTTTTTCCGACAATCGACAATGGTTTCATGGTCATTCGTATATTCACAATTCCAGATTTTATTTTATTGAATTCAAATTCCACCATTCGAACCCAGGTCCCCAGAACATTAGCTGAGTTTCTGGATTAATAGACTGGCGATAATATCACTCAGCCATCGCCTCCCCGTTATTGTTTTTTTATACGGAAACAGCAACTTTGTCAATGGCAGATGAGTTGCCAAATGCCAATATCCAAAGTTCCTGTTCAAGTTGCACCACTCCAGCAATAGCATGGTCAAAATGGCATTTCATTGTCTGGCTCACCACCGAGATGCATTAAACATTGTGAAGTGGCTATATTTGCACAGTAGATATGAACTAAATCACCACAGTTTTGTTGCAAAAAGCATTCGTATCCTTTTTTAACAATATGCTAATGTTTAATTTCTGTGAATCAATCTCTCTGGTACTGGAAATTAATTTATAAGTGTAGTCTCAATTTTTGCAATTGCTGCTGGAAATTTTAAATATTTCAAATACTAAAAAATGTTTTACTTTTCTTTTCTGTCTTTTGCTCTCTCTTTCTTCAAATCTTTCTTTCCCTCTCCAGTTCGATTTCTGTACCTGATTTGACATTGAATTCAACTATTCTAATTTACAATTCCTTCTCAGTGTTATGAATGGACAAATAAGGAGCAAAAGTAGACCATTCAGCCCCTCAAGCCTGCTCCGCCATTTAATACGATCATGGCCAACCTGATAGTAACCTCAAATCTACACTCTACCTACTGATAACCTATCACCCCTCCCCATCTTGCTTACCAAGAATCTATCCACCTTTCCCTTAAAAATATTCAAAGACTCTGCATCCACAAACTTTTCAGGAAAAGAGTTCTAAAGACTCACAACCCTCTCCGCGAAAAGATGTTGGGGGAAATTCTCCCGCCTGCCACGGGAATTGTCACGGGTGGTGGGGTTGGACCATGCAATGGTCCATTGACCTCGGGCGGGATTCTCTGGTTTTGAGGTGAGCGCAGCTGGAGAATGCCATCCGTTGACTCATCTCCATTTTAAATGGACCGCCCTTTATTTTTAAATAGTGACCCTGAGTTCTAGATTCTTCCACAAGAGAAAACATCCTCTCCACATCCATCCTGTCAAGATCCCTCAGGATCTTATGTTTCAATGGAGTGTTCTGTTGTTTATTTTTCAATCCTTCAATCTGACTGCTCACAGACACATGGTTGGTCACTGTATTCATTCAGTTCCAGATACCAACGGCAAGATTTTCTGGCCACGCTCGCCCCAAGGCCGGAAAATCCTGCCCGAGGTCAACCGACCTTTATATGGTCCTGTCCCGCCCATTACGATTCCTGGGGCGGGCAGGATGGGAAAATTCCACCCTAATTTCCCTCGTCGTGCTTGTATTAGCTTAAGCTTTCAGCAACAAAATGTTTTGAGTTGTAGGATGTAGAGGCAAGTCCAATTAACAGTGCGAGATGCCCCGTTTCCACAGAATCTGGTCCAAATGAATAATTGTTGAGGAAGGCTAGTACCAACAATTGAGGAATTGCAAGTCAAGTACGACATGAGCCAGAAACAGATTGACATATCCTCTGTTTTTCCTCTGTTATACCCATTCATCCCATCCTCAGCATTGCAATGCCCTCCTGGAGTATTGTAGTATTCCCAATTGTTAGATTATAGGTTATTGCAGTCTCTGTTGGTGAAGGTGTGAGTGCACTGCTAATCTATGAACAAATTTACACTCATCTCTCAAACAAATAGGTTTCAATAATTTTACTCACACTCCTTACAACCATGGGACAGAGGATCACTTCTTACACGTATTTAAAATTTGTAATACAATAGCATAGATTTGCAGAGAATGCATAAAACGTGCATCTTAATACATGGGAATGAAACATTTGCTTGTATGTATTAAAGTTTAAAATGGGAAAGAATCCAGGTCATTGTTTTTCACTAACTTGTAGAAGGATCAATAGCTTAACAAACCAGAGTGAGCCTTGTAATTTTCTTATTCTGATTCATGCTGCTGAATTCAGTATCAAAACATATTAACCAAACCCAATCTTTGAATTTAATGGGTATTATCATTAATATGGATACAGTGCATTATAATTTTTCGCTCCATTTCTATTGTCTCCTTATTCTACTCCCTTTGTTTTTGGTTCACCATTTTTGTACCTCCACCACATGATGTATGTTAGGTGAAAAGATACAACAAAACTGCCACAAATGCAAACTGTTACATATTTTGTAAAATTACCAGCTAAAAGTCAAAGGCAAGATAAGATGATCAAAATTAAAGTAATGCCACACTTTGCTAATTTTGATGACATCAACCAAATGAAACATTTTGACTGATTGCCTATTTTGCCATTATAAAGCCCTGACAGGATTCTAAAATATGTTGGTGACCATCAAATCTGCCTTGTTTGTTCTGACAACTATCACAAATTAAGCACACAAAAAAATCACTTTTGTGGTTCCAGAGTGCAGAAAATAAGTTAACATTAAGCAATTTATTTCTGATTATACTTCTACAGTTCTTTAAAACACAATATCTTATATACACCAGACACAAGGCTGCCAGCTGTGCAGTAAATTTTTTTACCGTAAGTAAAGCTGACCACATGCATTAGGCTATATGTCCTGTTCACAAGAACACTCCTTCTTTCAATGTTTTTGTGGGTCAAAAAAAAATGATCCATGGTATTTGACTTTCATGTCTCCACAAACCAAAACTATGCTTTGAAATAGCAATAAACTTAACAACCCCCAAGTCTACTTAGCAAAAAACCTTTTCTCTCCAATATTAAACACCTCTTGCGCATGTTTTTTTTTCAATGCACAAATGCAATTCCTTTCCATATTTGTTCTGTGACTCTTGTAGTAATAGTGTTTTCAGAAAATTAGAAACAACATAAGAAAAACATCAAAGGCAAATGTTAACGTTAAACAGCGCCAACAGTTTTGACCCTATAATTCACAAGTACGAGAGACACAAATGATTTATTTTCTACCAACCACAGCTACTAACTTGCACTGTATATAACATATTTTATATTTTAATAGAGATTCAGTGAATGAATGTTCTTTTCTGATTTTTACAGTGCAAGGGTGCAAAGTAACACATGTGACAGCATTTTGTTGTGTGATTTGAAATCCAAAGGAAAAAGATTAAAATACAAAAATAAATTGAAACGGTAGAAATATAAACTAATAGAAAGTTGTTGAATCCACCCAACAGGACATACAGTCAAAATGGGAGATCATTCAACAATTTGATAGAACATTTCATGCACTAATTTTATAGAAGCATAAAGTACTACATGTCAACTACTGGTATATCTCAAATAACTTATAGTATAAATTCTGGAACTACACATCCTAGGAGCTGTACATTAATTTACAATTTTGTATCTCAGGCATTAAATGTTTATCTTCCCACATTACACCAAGTTTTTTAAAGTCAAAGTTTATTTATTAGTGCCACAAGTAGGCTTACATTAACACCGCAATGAAGTTACAGTGAAAATCCCCTAGTCGCCACACTCCGGCGCCTGTTCGGGTACACTGAGGGAGAATTTAGCATGGCCAATGCACCTAACCAACACATCTTATGGACTGTGGGAGGAAACCGGAGCACTCGGAGGAAATCCACGCAGACGCGGAGAGAACGTGCAGACTCCACACGGTTAGTGATCCAAGCTAGGAATCGAGCCCGGGTCCCTGGTGCTGTGATGCAGCAGCAGTGCTAACCACCATGCCACCAGTGATTACACTTGAAAAGTATCTCATTGGTTGTAAAGCACTTTGGGACATTCTGAGGTTGTGAAAGGTGCTATATGAATGCAGGTTCAGTTCTATGTGTGGCACCACAAATGCACTGATTCTCACTTCCAGTAGCAAATTGACCTTTGCAGCTATTCACTGCGGCCGACAGTAACGTGTTTTAAATATTGAAGCAAAGGAAATGTAAGGATTTTGATAATCAATTTGGAGGAACTATTTCCCTTGGCTGGGGGGGTCAACCAACAATGGACATAATTTAAAATAACTGATAAAAGTAGTAGGAGGAAGATGAGCAGAACTTTTTTTTTTACACAAAGCCAATGTTATGATCTGAAATATGCTACCTGAAAGTTTGGTGGAATCAGATCCAATAGTAACTTCCAAAATATATTTAATAAAGAAACATTTGCAGGGCAATGAGGAAATAGTGGGGCTAATTTGGTAGCTAGTGAGTATTTTAAATGTTTGCTAAGAGCCAACAATCCAGAAGAGATTTATGCTAACATTACAAAGTTAAAAACAATTAACAACAATTTTAAACTTTAAATGTGTTTCTTGTGTTCATTTACACCACTTGCAACTACATTGCAGCCGGTGTGATGTTGCCAGACCACCTGCTCCCAAAACAGAAATCGGTACCACAGTTGGTTGGCTTAACTTACACCACATATTTAGTGGCATCTTAGTTGTTCAAGTAGGTCCAAGCAAGAAGTGGTTTTATGATCCTCTCAGTGATGAATATAAATGTGGAATAGAAAGGCAACATAATACTATTGATTTCAATATTTAAAGCACTTTGTGAAATCCAGCAGTCATGATGAACACTATATAAATGCAAATCTTCTTTCTTTAATGCCACCCATAATCAGATTGGCAATTTGAATCCCAAGGCAATGAGCAGATGACACAACTTCAGTTCCCTGCAAAGGCTTGTGCTGTAGGGGCGATGTTATTTCTCTTGTTTCCATGTTGCTTTCATCTAGCAACAGACAAGCTCTGCCAATTGATATGACCCACAGGTTAAATTTTAATACTCAAAAAGGCTGCTTCCTAAATTAAATACGTCCAATTTTTAAATGGAAATATATCCAGTACGCCATTTGTGAATATTGTTGAACGGGACTTTGCACAGTCCAGCAACATACCATGTGGAGCTCATGTCACGTGGTAATGAGCACAAGTCCAATCAGATGGCAGGTTGAGTCTACGACTTCATATTCACATCAACCCCCATCAACAAATATCTGAATATTCCTCACATTGATTCCACTTGCACAACTCTAACTGATCTGAGACTAATGGCTACACAAACAACAAAGAACAAAGAACAATACAGCACAGGAACAGGCCCTTCGGCCCTCCAAGCCTGCGCCGCTCATTTGCTCACTAGACCATTCTTTTGTACCCCTCTATTCCCAGTCTGTTCACGTGGCTATCTAGATATGTCTTAAACGTGTCTGCAGAGCAGAGAACAGTTGGTCAGCTCCATTTGCCGATGACTGCAAACTCAAACATGTATGTCAGCACAAACTGGAGGCAAATAGGTTTTTTTTGAGAGTGTGAAGCGGAGTGCCTGCTTCCTCAAAATAGTACAAAAGAAAACTTGGAACACCATGTATAATATAAAGCACAAGAACAGACCAATTGGTCCAATTGTTCCAAATGGAACACAAGTCTCCTCCTCCCACTCACTTCCCCCAGGCCCATCAACAAATTATTCAACTCCTTTCACCCTCATATGATCACCTGGCTTCCACTTGAATACAATGAGCCAATATCCACATTTTATGTCAGGTTTCAGGTCACAATGGCGTGTCCTCCTCCCTCAGATACCATGCTGTAGGAGGGCATTGGCGACCATGGACTTCTATTGAACTGAACCACGATTATGCTTGGCAAACTGCTGCAGTAGTTTGTTGTTGTCTTCTGCAGTGTAGCTGCCTATGAAACACTCTTACCACCTGCCATTAGGTTAACAGGAAGGGTTCACTGGTTGGTGATCGACCTATTTGGCCACTTCATGAATACATCATCGTGACCATCAAGTCATGAAATGGGACTTGATCCCCAGCTTCTGACCCAGAGATATGGCTGCTACCACTGCACCACAGGACCTCCAATGGAATTTTTACTCCACATCATGTAATGGTGTGATGGGATCTTCCTGGAGGGCATCACACTTTGTTGGGCTTGAGTACACACCAAAGTTGGATAACAACCCCTCTCCCTTTCTCTCTCTGGGGTAATGCTGCCACCTTGGCCAATGTGTTGGTGCACATTGGCATAGAAAAGGTTCAACTCTACCCAGTGCAGTGTGCCACATGGTAATTGAGCTCATAAAAACTGAGGTCTTTTTTTCATTTGATCAAGGGACGTGGGTGTCGCTGGCAAGGCCAACATTTATTGCCCCATCCCTAATTGCCCTTGAACTGAGTCCCAGGCCACTTCACAGGGCAGTTAAGAGTCAACGACATTGCTGCGTGTCTGGAGTCACATGAATCCCAGATCGGATAAGGACGGCAGATTTCCCACCCTAAAGGGCATTAGTGAACTGGATGGGTGTTTACAACAATTGACAATGGTTTCATTGTTGACCATGAAACCATTGTCAATTGTTGTAAACACCCATAGAATCCATTCTATGGATTCTATGGGTGTTTACAACAATTGACAATGGTTTCATGGTCATTATCAGATTTTTGATTCCAGATTTATTTTTATTAAATTCAAATTTCACCATCTGCCATGATGGGATTCAAACCTGGATCCACAGAGCATTAATATGGGTCTCTGGATTCGTAGTCCAGTGACAATACCAGTTGGCTACTGCCTCCCGTAGAAAAGGCGCAACTCTAACCAGTGCAGTGTGCAACATGGTAATTGAATGGCATGGTGGCACAGTGTTTAGCACTGCAGGGACCCGGATTCGATTCCCGGCTTGGGTCACTGTCTGTACGGAGTTTGCACGTTCTCCCCGGTTTCCTCCCATAGGCCAAGACATGCTGGTTAGGTGCATTGGCCATAGCAAATTCTCCCTCAGTGTACCCGAACAGGCGCCAGAGTGTGGTGACTAGGGGATTTTCACAATGACTTAATTGCAGTGTTAATGTGACACTACTTGTGACACACTAATAAATAAACTTTGTCCTTTAATTGCACCAATAAATGCTGTGGGAGTTGGGTCCACTCAAGAGAAAAAACATGTCCAAAAAACAAAATGACATTTTATCGTCAACCCAAACATTTACGCAGGAATTACCTACCGTCTTGACTGTAAGCCAAATTTAGAGGGGAGGGGGTTGAGGAAGTTAGCTTTCAGCACTGAAAGGAGGAAAGTTGCAGCACTGAGGGGAGGAAACTTGCAGCACTGAGAGGAGGAAAGTTGCAGCACTGTGGGGAGGGGTTTGGCGGACGGTTGGGAAACCGCACGCGCCTGTTCTTTAATGAAAAGGGCGGGAATGTGGTCTCGTGCGGGAATTGGGGCGGGCAGGTGGTTGGAGCGCGCGCAGTGCGCTCGAGCCGGATTCCCGGCGCAGGTGAAAAGGCGGGAAAGCTGCGTGCCCCCTGCAGCGTAAACCCTCAGCAAACTAGGCAGCAAATGGACCGATCCTGCTGCTGCTACTGCTACTGCTGTCAAAACCATGCAATCCATGCCATGCACATGACAGGTACTCACTTTTTAAAAATCACATTGCACATCTATTTGGTTTTTTTTGACTCAAAGCAAGATTAGGATATGAAACCTCTTCTGCATCCCCTTTTATACATTCCCCGAATTGGTACGTGCATGCAAACTCAACCCACAATTCACCCGGTAAAAGTTTTCTCAAGACAAAAAACAATAATGAGAACATGGAGAGAGAAAGTGGGGGGTTGAAGAAAAGGCGGGGAGTTATTGGGAGTAACCTCTCACCCGGAATCAGTGCCAGAGAACAACACCAAGGACTGTGAACAAACACACAGCAAGATAACAAAATTACAACCAGCAACAACAGGAAGGATCAACGTGACAATGCCTCCAGCCAGCGGGCACAGAGCCTTTGCATCACATCGCCTGACACTGTACTTTTTAATAGCAGTTTGCTATACAATAGAAAGATGAATCTAGATCACTGCATCAGTCCTTCACATGTCATGATACATGACCCTCCTTACTCACTAAATACTTGTTTCCCATGTATACATGTTTCATTGTAAAAGTCGTGAGAAATAGCGAGAAATTCACGTTTATTGTTTTCTAAACATTTTGTGTTCATGGAAGTTTACTGATGACTGTCATCACAATAATCACTTGTACTGTTTTTCTTAGCCTAACGCGGTACCATTGCAATCTACTAGTGTGTACAATTGTTGAATTTTCACTTCAAAGTGACCTTGACAAGAGTCTTGTCTTGGAAGCAGGAAGAGGATCTGAGCACTTTGCTCTTTTTTTCAATTTAACCATGGGACCTCGCAGGAAGGATAAAGGCGTTGGCTGAACGCATCGTAATTGAACGATTTACTTGCGGAAAGTTGCGTGCAGTGGAATTGCAAATTGTAGCTGAGAGCAAGACATGACAATGCATGTTCCAGACCGGCGTATCATATGCTATATAAACACGCGATACTCTTTTTGGAAGTAATTTTTGAAGTGGGAAATTAAACTGAGGTGCACACATTGTATTTTATGCTCAGCTTGCCTTTTTGCCAATCAGAAAGCAGTCACACAAAATCTTCCATGGGGGAATTCAAAATCTTTAATTTGCCACAGTAGTGCCACTGGTCCTCCAGTCAGGGTTCCATGGTAATTTCGAGAGTAATGCCTTTTGTTGCTACCTACTTGCCCTCGGTACCAGCGGAGGAAATAGCCTGGCAAACGACATTGAAATATATGAGTACACTTGAAACACAGAGAAGAAAAGACAAACCAGATTCTTCCTTGAACAGGCCCAATACTTGTTGGTGAACATTTGACCGGTCTGTCAATGCATTACTTGTCCAAATGATGAGTTGGGGTTAGACGCCCAAAGAAAGACACACCTGGATCTTTGATAATTAAAATATTAGTTATGAAGCACACATTACCGCATGTACTAGAAAAAGGATGTATGAGTTTTAACTATATTAAGCTTGTCCACATCGCTCATACATCACAGTGTGGTATGTGCCGATTGCTCCCGTCTTTACGAGAGAAAGAAACCGACTTGTCAATGCGTTAAGCTTCAAGTTCAAATAGACATTTTAAAACTGAAAACACTGTGGCGTTTTAATAAACATTGCCTGTGTCGTCCATTCACATAGAAGTGCTGTTCCCGATTGAATTTAAGACCCAGTGTCATCATTACAGTTAAATCACGCCAAACCACAGAGGCAGTTTTGATGTTTTAGACATGTTCTAGCCGTCTATAATTGTTTGTAATACCGGTGCGAATCACATATATGTAACCAAAATTATTATTGTGCCAAAAGTTTGTTTCGTACACGAGAAAATATAATGATGCATTTTCAGCATTGTCTAGGGGGGTGAGTGCTTTTACACTGAAATGAACTGCTAAAAATAAAGATAAAATCACCCTCACAACGCCAATACTGCATGCAAGAGAGCTTATAATGTAACATCACCTTCACTCGATTCGAAATACTGTTCCGGCAAACCAGTGGAAAAATAAGATACATTAAGCTCGCAAAAGAAATGTTTATTTATCTTGCCCAGTATAGTATTTACGTACACTCATACTATTAGCATTATGATAGTCATGCGTTGTTAGTACTCAATCATAGCGGTTTATGCTATTGTATTTTTGTGTCCACGACCAAATCAAACTTCTTTATTCGACCTATACACGCCCCAGAGTGCTCTATCATTCCAAAGTTGACGCAATACGAAAAAAGTGATGCACAATATTATGGTAACATGCGCAAGCCAATTGTTCAAAGCAAAAGGATTTGTGACTTGGACGCCGTTTATCCCGAGCCTAAACATCGATTCAACGAGGGAAAAGGGGCACCACCACCAGTCAAACGCCTTTGCTACCTATGCCGAATTAATTTCACTACAGGTGCTTATCACCCGTTGCAGCTGCTGCGCTATGTTTACCTGTATCTGTAGTTGCTGCGGCTCCTATACTTGGCGACAGAATTCAACGATCATCGCTGTTGCTTCTTTGGCATAGCCGAAATGTGTACTATATATGGTTCGTAAACGACAACGATAAGTGGACAGGGAAACGAATTATCAATATATATTTGACTCCTTAAATAAATATTGTAAAAGCGAATCTTAATTGACCGCATTACTTCAACTGGACATTTGTACATTGTCGAATTGAGTTAGCGGCAAGGTCCATTTATTGTTCTGGCGTATGATTAGCGAACTTACTTTTCCTGAAATGCCAGTTATAATCATATATATATCGGGTATCAGCGATACAAATAATATATACTCGCCTGTATTATATAAAACATTCTCACACAAACACACATATGCCTATGTATAATATAGGACACGCGTTGCCACCCTGTCCCCTCCCATCCCCCCCCCCCCCCCCCCCCACACACACACACACACACATACACACAGCAGTCAGCACCCACATAGAGAACATTGCTTCATCAAACAAAATTCGGCTTCATAAAGGTGTAATTCACACAACCGCGATTCACGCCGGTAATATATTTTAATGCAACCCTGATAAAGTCCAAATACATTTTGCAACGGACAAGCCGGGGGGAGGGGGGGGGGGGGCGGTGGCGGAGGGGGTTGAGGGGTAGGAGGGTTGGCGGAAGTGCTGATTGGTGTGGATATTGGAGAAATGTTACCTTTTAAATCGTGGGCCGGTGCAGTGGAACGATTTAGTTTGATCGGAAGTGATATTAGAAGGACTTCGCAGTGGTCACACAAAACCAGCTGAAAATGTTGAAAAGCACTCACGTCAATAAGTTTAATGTTTGAATTGAGATGAAATATGCTCATTCAATAATGATATCGTAAACCTATATCAAGGAACCAGCAAAATAATTTAACATTTTAATTCTGGTTATGTGTGTGCCTGTGTGTATTGCAAGCATAAATATGTATGCGAGGACATTTAAAGTAACATAATTTATACAGATGTAATTATTGCTGGATCGCATTAGTGTGTGTGTTAGAAGCTGCCGTAAGTGACGGGTAACTAATTTGTCCTGCTCGGTGTCAGTGGACAGCCTTTGCTATAAGGTCAGTAGATGGCGATTATAATAAATATTCACCAGCACGTGTAGGCACTCTTGGCCACATTTCCAATGAGCGCACTGCGCATGTACAGCGACTGGCTACACTACAACCTACTACCATTCCGCCAAAGTGAACTTCCAAGCATGTTTCACACTAATAGAAATGTCTTGCTGACACAAAAGTCATTTCAGGCGAGCAACACCGAGCGAATGTTTTGTTTCATCTCTGTCTCTCTCCCTCTCTCTAAAAGTAACGACCGATTAGTGTTCGCTCACCTCCTCCGACTGCTTTCGGTAGAAACTCCCCGCGTTCCCGAGGCAGATATGGGTAACGCCAAACTGTTTATGCTAATTCCCCCATAAACCCCCCTTTTTGTGTGTGTGTGTGTAAAGCGCGTCATCTGGTTAACTCTGTGCTATTGTGTGCTATCATTCTAACGTTGGAATAAATGTTACAAATTGATGACAGCTTCCAGCTGCAGGTTAAAAATAGCAGCGACGTTCCACAGGCTGATCGTGTTTCTTTTAGTTAGTGAATTGCAGAGCCCTCAAGAGCCCATGGGCCCTCAGCTCGATTTCTGTAGGTAAACAAGGAGAAATTGTAAATTCGCCAAGATCGAATCTCTATTTATACATAGAAAAACACCGGCTCTATTTGGGTAAACTTGATTTACAACGCATTGTTTTCAAAGCGAGCTAAGAACCAAACGTGCATGGCGATATCCATGTGCAAACACATACGTGCCTGTAATAGAACCTATTTAGTTGCATTGATTCTGGCTGCCAATAATGAAACTGGCCGATTTCTGTGAGCGAGACGTTTCGACAAAGTGCACGCTGTTTGCTAACATGGGAGCAACCCGTTGCACTAAGCAAGTGCAGAATTCCATGAAATGGGAACCACGCGATCCCCAAACCTAACAGGCCAGCCAACGCGTGTGGACAGCGGTAGGATATTGTACTTCATTGGGGGCTTCATGCGTACAGTGATTTTTATCCCACCATTGAAGACAATAATCGTCGGTTGTAGATTTTCAGTGCTTTAAGAACGGGCCTGGTGAAGGCCGATGCTGTGCAGAGAGGAGATCGACGTTTTTTTTAAATGTGCCCTGTATTTATCTCCACAATCGTATTGATAAATATTGTCAGCAGTCCCTGTTTGGAGAGCCGGCGATAAAGGCAACACCGACCCGCTCTCACGTTATCAATCCGCGCTTGCTTTCTTTTTACTCCATAAAAATATATCGCCCCGTTCAACTCCAAAGAGGAGAATGCACTGTGTTCAGCTTTTGGCGTTATGTTCAGTGCCATATTTATATTTTCCTGTTAAACAGTGCATACATCAAAACTCGGTCTGAAAGCATTTTCTCTGACTCAGGTCATCTACAGTGTGTTCCCTGGCTTTCTCTAATAGCGTGGAATAAATAGTATATTCTATCGCAAACTCCCTCGGGTTTCAAAAAGCAATAAACCATGGTGAAAATGGCACTTTGTTTTAGAAATTAAGCAAAGAATAAAATCCAGTTGACCAATAACATTGCTGTTTTACTCCCAGCCCCGTCTGAGGTGTAAAGAAAGTCAAAAATCTAGTGCCCTTTGCGATTCTTTGGGTTCTGGCCGCAACGGTTCGAATCTTTGTGCTAGAAATTAGAAACTTTTTTTATCGATTGCGCTTTAAATTCCTATTTATTCAAGTTGTAAACTTTTGCTTCTATCGATTCGCCAAGCAGTCGTGAATATTCGACAAAGCGACAATAGGTTTGGAATAAAGGGGGGAAAGGAAGGCAAGATTCAGCATTCCGCTATCGATGAAATAAAGCAAGTAAATTTTAAGAATTTGTAAATGGAGTGGTCTGGGTGTTTGACAGTCACGTCCCACAGTCTGGAAGAGTGAGAAGTTACTATCCTGTCCGTGCAATCTCGCGACTTGCACAGGTTCAAAACACACCGTGCCATACACGCAAACTTTACCTTGTCAATAATAGGCAGTTATTATCGCAGTTTCACACAGGGGTTCCAACGTCTAACTCCTGCATATTTGTTTTTATTTCCTAATATTTCATGAGTGCTAAGAGCAAAATATGACATTTTTCTTTTACTGACACTATGCTATCGAACAGCCTCAGAACCGGTTTAATGTTTACAAACAACACGCTCTCCTGCACACCCATAGCTGGCTTACAATGATGTGTATTTTTGTCACCCTTAGCACTAAACACGTTCACTGAATGATTTTTTTTAAAATGGGTATTTTTTTCAAATGTTTTATTCCAACACGCCAACTTTGATGGCCCTGCTACTAACATTGGCAAATCTGCAAATAAATAAAAACATTCAAATGTATCTTGGCCTATGCAGCAAGAGAAAACTCTGCAAATGACCTTTCTTATGTTGTTGCTTAGCGAATCTCCATCTCACTGGCAGCTCAGTCCTCACGATCCTTCCTTCTGCAAGGTGGCGCTCTATGATTTGGTTTTACTTTGAACACTGCGATGGCTGACTGTTACTGGCTGCTGAGAAGATTAATTTCAAAAGTGCCATTATTCGCGAACGTACATAAGGCCACGGCTTGGTTTTAACAAAAAAAATCCACAAGCTAATGAATTACTAAATATCATAGTTGAAACGTATCCTCGCTGATTGGAATCGGCATTCTGCGCACTGCCTGTTAGGCAGTTAAGGTTATTCCAATCCGCTGTTGTAAAACACCAACATTACGTTTCAGAGTATGATTGCTGAACTAATATTTACGAATGTAATTGCATTTTGTGCTACATTGCGCTTTCTGGACCGGATGGACTTATCTCTTTCTCTAAGCCGTCTGCTTACCATATAACACTGGCCTCTCTCACCCTGATCTTCGAATAAGCAGTTAAACTATCAATCTCACCTCGCGGAAGGTCAGTTTCTGTTATGTACTCTATGGACATCACAAGCATTCGTAACTTCAGCTAGCATGATGATTTGTGTTGTCTGTTGATATGTTGTCTGCTTAATGGGGCGGTCATGCAAGCTACAATGAAGAACAAAGCCCAACAGTTCCAACAAGCGTAGCTAAGTTAGTGGAAGCAGTATTGCCTGCAAATCTATCAAAGTAAATAGCAAAGAAGACAATCTGATTTAGTGAAACAGGCGTTCGGCTACAGTCATTAAACATAAGTAATTTAGATTTTTATTTTTTTTCCCTCACTTAGCAATTTCTATCAGAGCATCTTGGAATGGAACTGGATTTTAAAAGCGGGTGGGAATTAAATAAGGAAAGGCGCATAAAGAAAATCAGATTACATAAAATAAATTGTGTTCTTGTAGATTTAATTTCGCACTAAGTGGTTGGGTTTAGAAGCATTGGTTATAATTCACAGAAAAGAACATAAATTAAAAATGATTTCAATTAATGCCAGCTATGAACGATTGTAATTGCAATGATATGAAACCACGAAGGCCTCAGCTAATGGTAAACACGCATTTCCTGCCCTTCCATATGAAAAAGTTTGAGAAATCTGTCATAATTGAATCTTTAAAAGGTGTTTGCAATGAGGCCTAATTAAATAGATGCATTTGAAAATTCTTTGGCTTTCAAAAATAATGCAGTATTTATCAACGCAGTTCCAGAAACAAACGTGTCTAAAAAGGACACATTATTCTTTCGCTAACTTCCTGTGAAGTCAGGCGGTTGTCTTTACCCGGTGCATCAATTAAATGGCAGCGTTAATATTTATGTCGGGAGGGTAATCTTTTTTCCTCTCTAATATTTTATGGCTGCTATTGCAAGCTCTGAAAAGTTAATTTAAAATATTATTATATAGTGATCCAAAATTTGGGTTTTATAAATTTAGGTATGAATACTAATTACGTAATAAGCTAATATCAGCAGGGGATGCTTGCATCCATCATTTTTATATTTCCAAAGGCAGTTTTCTGATGGCTTAATAGAGATGAATCCAGCAATGTATATTATGTATATATAATATATATTATATATATATCATTTCACTCCCTGTTTCCTTGATTATTTTATTATGTGACGTGTAATAATTTGTGGTATGAATAAAAATACTGAATGCAATGCATTGGATTTTGGAATCTTTAATATTGTACGAAATGTTATGGAACAGTTTGTAAACTAGGTTTTACATACGAATGCATCTTTCATAAATATCGAATATCTGTAACACGTAATACCGGTAATTTACGTACATGCGGATAAATATGGAGATTGGGGATATATACATAAATTTATCGCAACTGCGAAGGCAATGAAGAGATAAATTTCTTATTTTGCTTCAATATCAAGTCTTACATAAAACAAAGTTACATTTTAACACGGAGTTCCAAGCTTGCACTACGATTTTTTTTGACATAACAAGCAACACTTTGAACACTTCACTATTCCGACTAGACTTTGGGACGAAAGGTTTGCACTGGATACAAAAAGCACATTAATAACAATAGTATCTGCTAGCTTTCTGATGCTCAGTTGAGACTGAAATACAAAGTAATTCACATTTTGGTACACATCGACTATAGTAACTTTTTTTTTGCCATCCATAAACAAATAGTTGCGTTTTTTTTCCAACCGTCGCCCAGATATGCAAATACCACGTTGACAAATCCCCTGTGATATGCCTATGTACAAGATTCAAACATTAGACTTTTAAACTAGTAATTCTATATTTACAAAAACGGAAAGAGCAAAGGCCGCTGCCATAGAACACATGCAGTTTCAGAGCTTTGTCAGTCCTTTCTTAAACCTAGCACTAGGCAATGGCTAGTGAAATAGCATCGTCCTACATGCATTTTAAAATTCGCAACTATGGAACCTTTCAAAGGTTTTGGTTTCTTCCTGTTTTATTCCTCTCGGCGTCTATTGGCAGCTTTTTTTTGTCTTTGATTCCTCGCGATCGTAACTTTGGAGTCTTTTTTGAAAAGTTTTTTTTTGTTATGCTTTTGTGTATTTTTTTTTGATGTAGGTTTACTTAAACGTACCATTCGTTAAAGTTCGATGAAAGCGTGCTGTGGTTGGATGTGTGGTGGACTGCAGACGATGTTGGGGACATTGAACTGTTGGTCTGGTTTTCTGTTGTCGGCGACACGATGGTGGGGGGTGTTGAGGACTCGTAGCCAGAACTTGCCGCAGGAGAAGGCTGTGACCCTTGAGAGGATGCTTCGTGGACCTAGCAAAGAAAAAAAAAACATCCACCATGTAAGGCTTAGACAACCACGGCGTTTGTGTAAAGCTTGATTAAGAATCTGAGAAGTATATATTATATACATGCACAATAACAATGATAAGGCATTTCAGAAAAATCCAACCCCCTTTAAAAAAAAAAAATCTGCTGTAATATTCCAAAATTGCCAAGTGACAAAGTGGCAAAAGGAAAATGCCCGAAATAATTTCACATGAGGACGAAAACTGCTGTAACTGTGAACTATGTTCAGGTTTGACCTATGATAGGATAAAATATATTGAGCAGGCAAGGGATGGTATCTCTTTAATTTAGTGTGCAGAGTGTGGAAGCTGTCAGCTATTCAAGATGACCATTCAATTTCCTTACGCCCTCAGCGTTGTACTTACTTAATGCAACTGTAAATATTTCGCAATCCAACAGAGATGATTTTATTTATTTAAAAAAAAATTACCTTCATGTGTTTTCGTAGAGAGCTGGGATGAGTGTAGGACTTGTCACACATTTTGCAGAGGTACGGCTTGTCAGAAGTGTGCACGTGCATGTGCTTCTTCCGATCGCTACTGTTAGCAAATCGCCTGTCGCAACCTTCAAACTCACACTTGAATGGTTTCTCGCCTATCAACGATGACAATTTTTTATTAATACAATTTTAGCTCTTCTCAAATTCACAATTCATATATCCATATATACATTAATATCACCCTCCTTTACGACCTTATATATATCTCTATTTTACAAAAAGAAAGCAAAGCAAAACAAGCACTCATTTTGGAATTCCCTCCCGTAGGCATCTGCGAACATATCCTCGCAAACCCTAGATTTCCGCAGCGGTATTTATTTTTTTCTAATCTGTTTTAAAAATATATGCGATGCACACAGCTGGGAATTTTATGAAGAATGAATAAGATTGATTAATAAATGTTGATTCTTTGCTTAATTTGTGACATCGTCAGTAGCTGGTTGCACTATGTTTGCAGCTGCCGTGGCGCCCTTCACACGAAGCTCTGACTTGCTTTATTTCCCTTTGAAAATTGCGGTGATGCGTTGAATAAAGTTGAAAAATATGTAACAGAACAGTTTTAGGTTTCTGATTCTCGCATGTAATACCGTCCCTCCCCGAAACAAGCACTTGCTTCTGTGGTGAACCTTTGCAACGCCAACGCTGAAATGGCGATTTCGAAAATGTAACGGGGATTTGCGAATGCCATTAACGTTTTCGCTTTAATTGAACCGTTTCCAATTCTGTTTATTTAGCGTAGGAGTTGGTGGACATCTCGTGCAGTGAAGTGAATTGTTGCTAAGTGCCCCTGGAGGTTTTATAGTCGAGAAAGTGTTAAATCTCGACTTTGCAAAATCTTTACAACTATCTAACCATTATGTGTCATTAACATCGACATTGTTGTCGTGTGCTATTTTCTCCACGGCCGCACATTGTGAACTAAGTTTTAACAAGACTGCAAGCCCTAGAGAGCCCAAAATGTATGTAAATGTATACATATATTATACAGAGATATACGCACACACACGGACATATATACTACAGTATGCATACACACACAGACAAATACATACGCACAAATATATTTAAATATATGCGCCTGCGTATAAAAAAGTTAGCATTGCAGTTATATATGCACGCACTTGCAAACACATACAGATAGATATAAATATGCAAACATAACATAAGACAGAAAAGAGGAAGCGAGAAACAAAAATATACACTCCAGTTGCTGCTTGCGAATTTCTAACGAAACTAAGCAAACCAGCAAGTGGATAATTCCCCCCCTCAAAAAAAAAGCTCAGTGACAATTTAATTAAAAATAAACACATCACAATATATCTGTAGCTTAACTATTTTCCGTCAACGTTGGAATCAGTAAGCAATGCATTAAATGTCCTTGCAGGACGGCACAGAATCTAATAACATTCTACATGTTTAAAAGAACGGCGCCCACAACATCAAAAATACAGAGCACAGGGAGTTAAGGGAAATCAAAATACTTAAACATGCTAATTTTATTCTGATATAAATATTTATCTACACACGCATCTACAACACGTTTACTAAATAAATACTTGGAGTGTCCCATTTATTTTTTTTAATGGAGAGTATGATTGAAACGGCTATAAATGCTTCGTAGTATTTCATTCTCTCTAAATACATTCGCCATACCTGTGTGAGTTCTTTTGTGGATCTTGAGGTTTTCTGATCTGGCAAAGACTTTGCCACAGCCAGGGAATGGACAGGGGAATGGTTTCTCACCAGTGTGGACTCTGATATGATTCACAAGTTTATATTTGGCTTTGAACGGCTTCCCCTCTCTTGAACACTCTTCCCAGAAACAGATATGATTCGACTGCTCTGGTCCCCCAACGTGTTCCACTGTTACGTGAGTAACCAGTTCGTGCATCGTACTAAAAGTTTTGTTGCAGGATTTTTTAGGATTCGTCAACTGTTCGGGCTCTACCCATTTACATATGAGTTCTTGTTTAATGGGCTGCCTCATGTAACGAAAGAAGGCCCCGGCCCCATGGTGGGCCGCCATGTTCATGTTCATGGGGCCATAGCTGTGTAGCTGGGTCGAGGCGTAGTGGTCCGATCTGGGACTAGTGACCTGGCTGTATTGGTCTGCTCTGCCATACATGTCCCCGGAAAAGCCTAAGCGCATTTGGCCGTTCATTACATGTGCATTGGGAGAAGCGTGGGTCGTCGCCTGCTCGTGTAGACCCGGGAAGAGTAGGTGCCCCGCAGCGTCAGTGTGTCCATGGGGTCCCGCAAAACTGCCCGCAGCCGCCGCCGAGGCGAACAGGCTGTGGCCGGCGCTGGCAGCCGCCGCCGCCTCCCCAAAGCCCCGATTGCGAAACAGAAAGTCCCGGGTCGAGTTGAACGCTGCGCTGCTGTACGAACTCACATGGCTGGGATGGTGACCGAGAGCGGCGGCGTAGCCTGGAGCCTGCGACGTGAAGGCAGTTTGACCCGAAGCGAGATCGTGGGTGCTGGGGCTGATTTTAAAAGCACCCATCCCGTCGGCGAAAGGATTGATCCCCAGCCCCACTTCCCGGTCGTTGACATCGCCTGTTGAGTGATGTCGGGATGTTCCGAAGGTAGTCACTCCAAGAGTAGGGTACTGAGGTCCAGCGTCCAGAAGCATCGTCTGGCGATGGGGGTACAGAAGCAAAAATGATACAAATTTTGTAACAAAAAAAAAGCTACAGACAATTCACAACGAAACTTGCTTAATACAAAATAGTCTCTGAGTCTGTTTGGAGGACTTGCAAAAACTCCTTTTTGTTTCCCCTTTTTTTCCCTCCTTCTCCCTCTCCTCTTCAGCGTGTGGGAATTTGCTGAAGGTATTTTCTTCCCCCTCTGCAAACGCAAATCATGCAATATTGTCTTTTGCGGTTTATCTTCCTGGGGAGAAACTTTCACCTCATCAGCCGGGCGGTGAGCTCGAGAATGATAGCGGCAATCATTCCTGCAGATAAATGAATTGAAAAGACAACACCATCCCCTTGATGAATGGGAGTTGGGGGAGGAGTCACGTGGCGAAGGGCGTCCCTACCCATTGGTCAAGCCCGTGCTGCCCCGTTGCGCCAGGCCGCCAATCACAGGCGCCCGCCCTTGCTCCCGCCGCCTGATTGGCCCGCTCGCCTCATCAATCCCAGGTATTGTACGCGCATGACAGTGGCTCCTGATAAATTATTGTCGAGTCCAGATTTCCCTTTCTTTTTCACTCTCTCTCTTTTTTTTATAGATATAATATGGGAAGAGGAGGGGGTGGGGAGGGGGGTGGTTGGAGGGGGAGAGAGGAGGTGGGGGTAGGGAGTTGGTGGTGCAAAGAGAGTACTGAAGAGAAAAAAAAACTCTTGTCTTCTTCGACTTCACAAATCAGTCACCCCTTGTCATGCCTGCTTGAGATTCGTTAATGTGCCACAACTCCAGACGAGGGGGAAAAAAAAGCGGGCGGCTTCCTTTGTTGTTCAGTAGCTTTTTGATCGCCGGTGAAAATTCACTTACCCAGATGAGTGAGCAAAAAGAGAAAGAACACTCTCTTGAATTGGGTTAGGAAAATGCATATGTTTGGATTCAGTGCAAACATACAACACTTGGTTGTTTTTTGAAGGCGAAACCCTTGATTAACCTGTCTCTCCCCATGTAAAAGGCGACTGAAAACATCTTGCTTGGGCCTTTTTTTTTAACCACAGTGACACTGAATCGCCCCTATACATATCTATAGGCTCCCGAACAATTGCAGAATAGCTGCGAGTAAGGATTCCCCCTTTCTAAAAAAAAACAGATTTGCTCCTTTCATCGATTAAGGACAAAGAGAGCGAAAATGCGTTATGAATACTGTCAGCTAAGAAAAAAATGTAGCTTCTTTCCACCTCATGTTTTAGTTTATTCCTTGCCATTCACGGCCCCAAATTTGTTAAAGTCCATCTTCTGTGTTTCTGCAAAGTAATTTAATTATTTACGTGAGGCCAGTGGTTTGCATATTCATTAAGTCTAATTATATTCTAGTAATAGAAACGTAAAAAAGCCAACAAAGAATCGGAATCGTTCAATTTACCTTTTGTTCGCCACTTCAATGGATTTCCTTGAAGCTAAATCTGTGTGTTAAAGTCTTATTTTATTACAAAGCAGCCCTGCCGCATCCTTCAATAATTATCTCCGTTAGCAGACCATCACTTTTTTGAAGTGCACTTTGAAATAGTTGCCGTGTTTCCTGTCTTCCCACTTCAGCTTTTCTTTTCCCTTATCGAACAACACATTTACACGAACACTCTGGCTTGTTTACTTTTTTAAAAAAACTCATACATCTCAAAGGTTTTCATAGAAAGGTACAACAGGTTAACCTGGGGTGTGGGGGGGAGGGGGGAGAAAAAAATACTGTTCGCGCGGAACTATTGGCGCAAGTGTGTGGCAATGAAGTTCCAGTTATATTTTGCAGCCGCGTTTTTCTACAAGAAAAGAAGTTTAACATTAAATGTTAGTAAACTGAGGGGAGGGGTAGGGGGGTGCAATCTCCACGTTTGCAGCGTTGTAGCATCAAAGGGTTTAAAATGGGTGGCTGTTAAGTGCATATTCCCAATTTACGACGACTTGAGGCTGTGCTCATTTTGCTGATGACTACTAGGGCGGCGTGGCTGCTTGCTAGAGAATTCCAAGAGCAAGTTTTTAGGTGCTTTGACGGTCTTATGCGAGGGTGTTGCCAGTTAAACTGGCTTTCCCGATGCAACAGATCCCAAATTTGCTCTGCACATAATGAAATGTTATTTTTTTTCCTGCTTCGGTCCTTGTATCTGCGCCCCAAGAATTAAGTGGAACACGATATTGCCTTGCTGAGTGAGTACAATACTAACATCACGGCATTGCTCTAAATGATGCAATATGCTGAAAACATGGATATTAAAATCACAGCAGTCTAGTAGCAGAAGCAGGCGTAATTTGATTCAAAAAGATTTACTGCGCACTGATAGAGTGTGCAAATTCTAAAGGGACACTTTAAGAGTATGAAAAGTAAACGTTTCCCATAGCATTATCTTTGGGCTACCATCTCCGAATATACAAAGAAGGGCTGATTTTAAAAGTTGTGGGATGGTGGAAGTTATCAAGTGGGATTTGCGGCGCTCTCCGCAGGAAACGCAGGCTGCTTGAGTTCAAAGCCACATGCACCGACGTGACATATAAGCCATTAAAATATCATCCTGACGGCTCATTTCTGCTTCATCATACATTCCCTAACTGCTTCCAGAAACCTTGAAAAGGCGAAATGAAGAATGACTACCTAGACAAAGCTACAAAGTAGATTTTTTTTACTTCGAAGTTACCTGAATTAAACGATCGAAGGCATCTTCTTCAACAGGTGGAGGACGGTAAGAGAGGCACGTGTATTCGACTGACTTTTACTAAACGACTCCTGACCTCTGAATTTCCATCATCTTTCATGTAAATGCAATTGACTAAAAAGAGAATGGAGATATCAGTCAGATTTTTGTTTCCTCAGAATAGCCCTTGTCAGGGGCCATCATGTTGTAATAAAAGCAATCTAGGTGCGAATGGCTCTGAATTATACATTTCCATTCGAATGCACTTGTGTGAACCGATATTTTGCCTCGGATTGTTTTCAGTCGATGGATAGC
This sequence comes from Mustelus asterias, assembly GCF_964213995.1. Lineage (NCBI taxonomy): Eukaryota > Metazoa > Chordata > Chondrichthyes > Carcharhiniformes > Triakidae > Mustelus > Mustelus asterias. The sequence goes on from NC_135803.1 coordinate 18,068,811, forward strand.
AAAGCAGTTAGTTGTTCTGTGGAAGGGAGGGTCGTGGGGGGAACGTTTGCCTCGGGGTTGAAGTGTTAGTTTACAAAAGGAATTGTTTTTACTCGCTTTAAAACGCTGGCTATTTTCATCCAGTCTAATTTAAAATTTAAAGTTGATTTATACCTCGGAAACGAAGTTAATCGTTCAACCGTTTATTTGCGACGAACATATATATCACATACGTTGCTGTCATTAAAGTGGAGTTTTACAACTCTGCGCATTTTTGTACTCAACATGGTTTATTTTTCGGATGCGTGAATGTATATTTGGAAGTTCTTCAGTTTGTGAGTTGAGCAACGCGTGACCTTTATCCCGCGTTCTCTTGATAAGTAAACGCTTTCCAATATTTGAAGTAATGAATTGGTGGTTGCGTCCACGCTCCCCTTAAACACAAATTCCCACTAATGGAACGCCATTTAAGTGAATTCAATTGTAATGCAAAAGTTATCTTGCAAATTTGTTCCTGATGACTGACCCCAGCACCGCATGTTTAATTGATATCTTTTTCTTCTCTCCCTCTCAGATCTGCTTTTCCTCATTGTTCGAAATGCACTAATGCTAAATGTCACCCCATAGTTTAGGATTTTCTCAGACAGTTCCAGGGAGTCACATAGTTTTTCCCGTTTATCATACTTATCACTGTTAAAACTGATCCCAATCAAGTTAGTCAGTTGGCTTTTGCGCGCAAGAACAGCTCTGAAGTCCCCGACTTTTGAAATACCATATCTTTTGACCCCTGACCCGTGACCGACCACATGTGCCAGAGTCACACAATGCCACACAATGCATACCTCGGAAAATATTAGCTGTATTGAAAGAGTCGTTGGCTAAAGTGGATGACAATAGTTCAATATATACACGCTCTTTATTTGGACCAGGGAACGGAATGCAATTTTTCTGCTATTAAATCTATTCGCTAGTTAGGTACGTTGAGATTCCGGTGTTGGGTGCTTCACTGATTTGTTTCTCATGTGGCTGTGTGTTTTAACTTTCTTTTTCTTCTTATTATCATTCATGCAAGCGAGATTATGAATCATTTTTTACATGTGCACTTAAATAAATCCTCATCAAAGCAAACCCCAAAATTAAACTCGTCGACAAGAGATATCTGGGCAAACTCAAAAAAAAAACCCCAGCTCCAGTCAAACTTATTAGTTCTAATAGTGCCCAAAGCCAAGCGTTTAAACATTTTATTATACTTCCGATTAGGCAGACACTCACATTTCTAGTATTTTGTTTCAAGTTGCCCGTGGCTTTGAATTAAAATTCCAACTGCCTGAGGTTTGCCTTAGAAACTTTGGGCGGGGGGAGGGGGGGGGGAGGGGGGGGGGAGTTTGAAGGTCACCCTTGCCTTTACCCACTATCCGTCTGCTTGCCTTGAGATCTGTGCATCACATCACTGTTAGAGATGTGATTGGTACTTTGACCGATTTGTTGTACAAAAATATTTCCATTTTCTGGAATTACTTCCAATATATGTGTGTGTGTGTGTGTGTGTGTGTAGTATATATACATATATATATATATTTGTTATATACATAAATATATACAGAGAGAGAGATCGATAGAAAGAAATTATCTACATAATATTTTCACGTGAATTTCGCGTTACCAAATTTACAGGTACCGGGGTGCCCCGATGTTGAAATAAAATATTCTGACACTAGTTCCTTTATCTTATTTTGCTGAATTTATTCTTGGACTGTAGAGGGTTTAAGGATTGCGTCAAAAGTTCAAAGCCAGAGATTTCCAACTTTTTGGAAAGGACGAACTTTTTTTCCTATGTATTTATTTTTCGATGTGGACAACTGTGGAACAATAAGTGTGAAAGGCAATATTACTGGACACACTCCTGCAGTTTTTAAATAGATGCTTTCCATCCACTTAACTAAAAAAAACACATCAAAAACAAACTCGCGTAAAGTCCGCCAGGACACGAATCTTTTCACATTGTATGTGGAAGTTCACCAGATTTTCTGAGTTCTGGGGTTGGCAGGCCGAGTTCGTGAGGACATTTTACCGCCTAACCATCAGCAATATTAGGTTTAATATTAAGGACACAGATCTAGAGTAAGATCTGAAACGTCACAACTATATTCTGTAGCTGGCGTGGGATTGGGCCAATTTGGAAAAATGTGTAAAAATATAACAAAAGTAAGAGCTAATGAGTACTATGGCGGTTTATAGATCAATAATTTATTGTGGAAAATGCGTTCACACAGTAAGTCTTGTTATTGATATTACTAGATGCACCTTACATATAAGCAGCCCCTCAGTTCTTCAACAGGACAAAATATCATCCCATTAAATTTAGCCAGGTATCCACAGCTGCGCTACGCTAGCTACGTTCTTGTAGCTTAGTTACCTGATTTGGAGAAATTGAAACCAGTAACACAAGCTAATCCTGTTATTTTGTTAATCATGTTATTTATTTAAAGAGCAAATGTACCCTTAAAGCATCCGCCCACTAACTTTCAACTTTGTTTTACTGGATTCGTTTGATCTATCTATCTATCTAAATATCTGGGAGTTCAGTCATCTGGCTATTTATTCGTCTGCCTCATTGTACCAAAAAGTTATTACGAAAGCACTGTTTTTGTAGGTTGTCAAACATCCCATTGTGTTGCTGGCCTGTTTGAGGCAATATAATGCAATAGAAGAATCTCGGAATCCCTTCCAAAATTGCACTTACAGTGAAGGGTGCCACTGTAAGGAAGATTTTACAGGTCTAAGCATTAATTTGAGAGACTGCTGATGCACAACACACACACACACACAAAATCATGTCTCTAAAATAGAGTTGCTTCGGCACAGTTTTTTGTTGGAAATTCTTTCCATTGATATAGTTTATTAAAAACTGAAACTGCCAACCCTGGTTTTTTCCCCCTCAGAACTGTTTAACACACTATGTCCATAATCAAATCCAGCCGTCACCAGTTTTAATACAAGTGCGACGTTTAACATCATCGAATTGTGAACTTGCAACTAAATGCAAAATTCGAATTGCACCCACTGAAATACAGGCCTGCTTGCGACTGAAGGGAATGTTCATTTTTAATAATTCCCGTGATTGTGTTTAAAAGCACTTTCTTACTGAAGAACTGCTTTAGGTTTTACCATGGCATCATTGCTCCCTCAGTATATGCAGGGGAACTGAAAGTTGTTATTTGCTCAATTGGTAAGTTATTAGCATGTAGACTAACACTATCTTCTGCATAAACCTGAATACGGAAATGTTTTAAAGCAATCGTTGCCCCTGACGAGACGATCAGTATAAAACACTTACCTATGGAATTAAGATCAAACACAAACATTTTTTTTAAAGTCCTCTCTTAACTCGTGGTTTTCAATCTCCAGTCTCTATCGTTGTCACTTGCAGTGTTTTATGTGGTCACATACTGTACAAATTAGTGACAGTACATCCCACAAGCAGCTGTTTGCTGTAGTTCAATGTTCTCTGCATGGCAGTACTAGAATTAATATTTGACGACCATCGCATTGTAACAACAACCTTCGACCCAATGTGCCTGGACTGCCATATTATTCCATGACACTTGCATTCTTTAATTTATTTACGGACGGTTTGAGTGTAATGAAAATTGGACGCGTATTTGGATCAATTCAAGTCTGAGACTTTGATCTCCGTGATAGGTTTATGCCCTCTTATAAGTATCAGGGTTACAGGTATTTACATTTCAGTGCTTAATCACAGCCACGTACAGTCGGATCGTATCAGAGAAAAAGAAACTTTCCAAAATTAGAAATCGTTTGTCAACGATGGAGAGGTAATGTAGAAATTACCAGAAATATATCTTTCGATTTGTTGTGGCCAAAGCTAATGGATTATCAAGTTGGGGATAGGGGATGGGTGGGGGGTGGGGGGGGGGCGGTGGAGGGGGGGAATGGCAAGAGGATGACCACAACTTTGAAAGTATAGACTTGTCCTCACAATTATTCTGTATTAACAACACAGTGGGACAAAAACCGCACAACTTGTAGGCCCACTTAAAGCTATCAGAACATTAATATTTCTGACAATACTAAAATCGATCTCGCTCAGATTTATGGAATTCACAAATGTGTGTTTTTTTTCAAATTAGTCGGTGATTGTAAAATGTTTAAAATATTGTTCACAAATGTGTTTTGCGTCAGTCACACAAATGAAACGCCCAGTTTAACCCTGTGAAATTTAAATAGTGCGCTTATTAGTGTAATAATCCTGCATTGATCCAATCGTATGCACATTATATCGAATGAATTGTGCAAGTTGTTTTATTTCTAGCTCCTTTCCTTGGCTCTTTTAAGAGTTCCAACCATTCACTGCTTATAGGTGACCTAGACCATGATGGCTATCTCCACGATCAAAACAACAGGTAAATTAACTTGCTATGTGCATGCTTTTCTGAAATGGAGTATTATACTTGAAATCTCGCAATATTCTATATAATTTAGTATCTATGTGCAGCATGTTTACGCCGTTGTCTTTACTAAAGGTGAAAATGGTGATCTTAAGTGACATATATACATTATATATATAGAGAGAGAGAGGGTTCCTAGTATTCTCCACTATGGTGATAACTTGTTATCACACCCTAACTTCCGCCGATGGGAGTAACTGTAGCGCTCAGTGAAACAAATGCCTCCTTCCGTCCAGACACTCATGGCTATGGATTACGACTATACTGTCCATACCAGGTTCCCGAGCCTTTTACTGTTTCAATTGCTGTCACAAATGTATAATAACATATTTCTTCTTATTTTGTAGCTGACGTTTGCAATATTGCATGAGTACATAACAGGTATGATGTCGTTACTGAAATATTGCCAGGGAAAACAAAACAATGAAACCAATCGGTGTTGCTTGACGAATACTTTCAACAATGTCATTAACCAACCAACAGCCTAACAGTTATTGGTACATAAAAATTAACATCGCGAGTTACTAGGGGAGGGGTCTCTATGCGGCATCTTACATAGGACAATTATATATATATATTTTTAAAGGTAATAATAAACCGTCAATACAGGAAGTGTAAAACGCAACCCTACTTTCAGTCCTTTATCTTGTAACATACTGATGACGCTTATTGAAATGTAAAGTGTATCATTCAGTACTGCACACTTACTGGAGTTGCTTTATCTAGGATAGTATCCTTGTTTGAATATTTTTCTTAAAAGGGACTCTGCATATTTTGCACATAAGCGTGCTACAGGACTTGTTTTTAATCAAAATTCTTTCACAAATATTTACAAAATGCATATCGACGAAGGCCGAAATGTACTGAATTCTAGCTGTTATGTATGGCAACTAATGTAAGCCACTCACAGCTTGGCTGTGTAGTTATTCCTAACAACTAGATGAACTAGCCCATTCTGTTTTTCAGGTTTCATGTTCCTTTTTTTTGAATGATTTCGTGGGGAAACAATGACCGTTTCCCAGAAATGTAGTTGGATCATTGTGTCTGTTGACACCAGGAGTCAGTTGATTCTCAGATTAAACCTTATGATTTAAACTGCAAGCATGTACTAACCCATAGATATGCAACCAAGCCAAATTAATCTGTAGTAAAAATGAAGTATTTCCTTGTTCATTACGCTAAGCGTTTGATGGGTGGGTTGAAAGGTACAACTATAACGCATGGAATCTTGGGAATCTAAATTACTAGGCTTCTAGTTGTTTTTTTAAAATCGAGCTTCTGATTAGAAGGAGCGAATGAAAATATTGCATCAAAACTATGCCAGAGTTGAGCTTCAGTAAAAGAGCGGGTTTCCCTTAAACTGTTTATTTCAATGCATTTTCCGAAAGCAAATTTTGCCAGAAAATAATTTAATTTGGAATTTACACTGCTCAGTTCTGACTTAACCAAAAGCAAATACCACGCCTATTTGTTGCATTTCCAATGTTTTCTTTTCCCGCCGGGCTTCACTTTACACTAGGGTTTAATCAAAGTTCCTTAGCATCTCTGTTGGATTTCTTTAGTGCTGATCCTGCAGTCTGCAAACCTGGAATTCTGCAATAATTTCCTGTTTATAATGGGGTGCAGGAAGCTGTGAACTGCCCGCCATAAGAAGGATATAACGTCTGCCTCGTATTATTCTGTGACATCTTAATCACATAGTGAAATATCCTGTCGGTAAGAGAAGTAGTAACGCGCTAATTTCTGAGGAATTTTGTTTGGACTACAATATAAACCATATGTCCAGCAAAAATAAACTTTTCCACACTTTATCGACGTTTACAATCTTTGCAAATGAATTAAACGATAGACTGGACGGATTAATTACGTGAAATAAAGAGGGAAACTGAAGAACCCTCACTTCATCTGTATGCTTCTGTATGAGTGCATTATTATGGCACTGTACACATTTTATACTTAACTAAAAGTGCAAAATTTGCCATCTGCTAAAATAGATATTGACAACGAAGAAAAATAAACAGCGTGATCGGCAATGCATATTGCATATCAAGAATTCTTAAAAGTCAATTGCAATGAACTAATCCTCCTGTCTCGTGGTTGCCTTTCAACAACTTAAATAAGATAGGAAAAGTCAGAGGTCCATGTCACGTTATGTGGAATAAATGTAGAATTGTACAGTATAACAGCATTACGCTCAGTCACACGGTGCAAATTGGATATTTTACAATACGTTTACTTTAGAGATTCCATTAGACTAGATTTAGGCTGTAGCAAACATTGCTATATTTCAACGTGCATAAGCACTGTGCTCTTTTCTAGGGACCGTCGCTCGCGACTGACAAACTGCTCGAAAGACAACGGGTAAACTGACATCAAGGTGGGGACTTGACCAGGTATGCAGCAGCACAAGTGCGAATCCCAGTTTAAGCCTGCAGTGTGAAGCCCTGGAGGCTGAAATACAAACGTGTCAACAATCAGAGACCCACATTGCATCCTTCTCTATTACACGTTAGAGCTTTGGAGTGTGTTGGGATGGGGGCAGGAGATGTGTGTGAGTGGGGGTGGGGAGGGGGAGTTGATGGTGGGGGTTAGACACTCCAGATTGTGCTGGCCATTAATTCAGTTTGGGATTCCGAATGATGGTCTGAGGCATAAATGGTATGGGCATAAACATCGAATGTCAGCAATTGAAACACTTATTGTAAATAATGGGGGGAGGGGGCATGCACAGAGTTATGCAGCTAGCAATGCAACTTTAATCTAACCTTCGCCGCACAACATTAAATATCCTAAAAGCCTTTGAAGATCACATCTGAAATTACTACTAAGCAGTGAATATGAGTTAATTACATTTTTCGCATTATCTGAATGGCGTGTCTTCAGTTAATTTACGTTTTGGGGTGCGGGAGGGGGGGTGGGGTTGATGTTTACAAATCCAGCGAGCCCTTCATCATATTTAACATACTTGCTATGACTGCGGAGAATTGTTGTGGACAACTGTGTGATTTTTTTCCCCCCACTGCCGTGCCCCTCCCCCTCCCCCACGTGTTCTCATTTGATCATACTTTTTCTGGGGGGGGGGGGGGAAACATTTTTCTTTCTTGTTCTGAGTGTTTTGCTGGGTATATTCCTCGCACGTTTGGCATTACTTACGTCTTTCTGCTTCTTTCTCTTCCCCCATACACACACCTTAAATTTGCTATTTCTCTCTCAACCCCCCCCCCCCTCCCCCACCCACCCCTTCCCCGTCCCCTCATCACCACCCATCCACACCACCCACCCCCCCACCCCACCTCCCTCCCCACCACCACCATAAATTTCTGTCCACCCTATCACTCACAACTCCTTTTCAGAAACCTACCTTTTCTCTCTCTCTCTCTCTTTCTTGTATTGTAGGTATGCCGTGTGCTAGACTGCAGGCTTCATGCCCTGTCGCCAGATCAGCTTAGAACGACGGCCTAAATCCACGGGAAAGCGCAGCACCGGGGTTTCCGCTTCCCTTCTGCTCAGCAATCTGAGAGGGGCTACAACGTACATATTTGAGTTAGTGGCCTGGTTTTTGTTACCCTCCCCTTCCTTGTTTAAAAAAAAAGACGCTAAACTACTTTTTTTTCTTACACATGCACGGTTTTAGACAGGCGTATGCAGTCAGGGCGAATAAAAAGGACAATATGCAGTGGAGGACAAGTTACAGTTGCGGGCATATATGTTGGAGTGGGGGGGGGGGGGGGAGGTGGGGGTGGGTGGGATTGTGGCTAGCATCACGTTCTGGTATTAGAGGAAACATATGAAAAAGTGAAACTGATATATGGAGCGCAGTTCGGTCTAAAAAGCCTCTCACTCGTGTTTACGTAGACGGAGGCGATCAACTGGCAATTTATCATTGCCCTATCTGTGCTTTTTTTTGCAATTCCTCTCGATAGTACACTGCAGTCCACTCTTTTTTTTCTCTCCCCTAGCGATGCGAGCTTCCTTTTTCGCGAATCGCAGCATTTACAGATTCTCGCAGCACGGTGTACTTTCGCCTTCACAAACTTGAAATTGGAAACAGGTTTTTTTTTTGGGGGGGGTGGGGGTGAAATAAAAGGCAGCAAAATGCCGATTGTATCCATGCGATGCAGGCGACTATCCAGAACTCTCGGCGATCCGTCCAAACACAGCATTGAAACAAAATGAAAACTTACCCTCTCCAAAAAGAAAGCTGAGAAAATAAAACTATTCCACCTCCACCACCACTACCACCACCTCCCCCCCCCCCCCTCCCCAGCGTCCCCCTCCGCCATCCCACATCCCTCCACCAGAACCCAAACTTCCCCGGATTCTGGCTTGGGGGAAATGCCCGCGGCTGCAGACAGAACTCAAAGTTAAGTTCCTAAAAAGTTAACAGATACCACTGACTTGGGGATCTCTCAGATCGTCTGCGCGGCTAGGAAGAAGAACTCGGCGTCCGATTTTACCCAAAAATAAAAGGAACCATAACACGCCTGGAAGTCGGCTAAGTGTCGGGAAAGATAAAAACGACTAATTTCCCGCCCGAGCATAACAGGCCATAACCTCATTTTCAGTTCAACTCTCTAACCTCCCTTTCTCGTCCATTTAAAACTTCGATTCTTACGTTAGTCGCAGGGGTTGGGGTGGAGAAATAAAAGAGTGGCGCGGGGGCGGGGGGGGGGGGGGGGGGGGGACGCGGCCAGGGATACCGCTAAATAGATGATGATATCTGATCGGGCTGGGATAAACTTTCCGACTCTCCTAACTGTACATTTGTTCGTGCAGCATACACGGGGCACATAACACC